>NC_056727.1:932915320-933130320 GCF_019279795.1 Protopterus annectens | reverse complement strand
AATTCTTTCCCCTTTTATAAACATATTTAGGTTAATTCCCTAAAATACCACTGAAATTAAAACAGCCAAATACCCCTATCCAATTTCTAGTAATAATGTCTTTAACTCTTGTGTTAGTATTATGGTAAGTTAACAGTATAGATAGCCTCAACTCCCCCCCCCCATTTTTCCTCAAAAAAAAGAAAAAAAAATCAATCCCTTTTAAAATAGGGTGGAACTATCAATCTCTGGCCTTAACTCTTCATTAATCATACTCAGTAGGTACTCCCATTCGGTGAACAACATTTTAAGTATTTCAACTACTTGAAGGATAATTTGATCATCAGAAACCATCCCAGATAACCTGAAAAACTGGCCTTTAACCAAGCTATACTTGCCACAAGGGGTGTGAACTGACTTAGTACAAATGCCATAAAATTATATTTGCAAAAATAGGGGCTGCAGCTGCTCTCATTACTACATTTCTCATTTGTATGTAATAGTCCCCCTCAAAACATACAAAATTATTAGTAATAACTATTTCCATTAGTTCTACAATAAACTCTGCCTTGCACTGTTCCTAGGTAGAATGCTTCCCAGAACCAATCCAGTCATTGTAAACAGGGTTGTACTAAAAACAGGCCCTTGATATCAATCACCACAAAAATGAGATTTTCCTTTGATTTAACTTTCACCAACTTGCTCAGTCAGTGCCAAGAATCCTCAAGCGCATGCTCTTTGTCATCCAAAAATTCCTTTAAAAATGTATCCAGTATCTTAGCAATGGTTAAGTTTTACAGTCCCCAGAGGCCACTGTTGGCCTTAAAAGTGGGTCTAACACATCATTCTGTGTATTAGGAATACCAAAAATTGATAGAGTTAATGTTTTTTTGACAATTAAATAATCCATTATAGTGACTGTCATTTCTTTTTCCAACATAGTATGTATGATACGACCATATATCAGTTTTATCATAGGCCATATTCACCTCATTCTTTGAGCAGAGTTCAAAAAACACATCACCATTCAGATATTGGCACATCCTGGTAACATAATCAATTGAATTCATCATTACAACACCTCACCTTTGCCAGGTTTCATAATATGAATTTTCCTGTTGTCCACCAAGTTCTTTAATACCATTTGTTGTTTTCTAGTTAAGTTGAAAAATCTATTTTGCTTTAATTCTTTAACACCCATTATCCTACTGTCATTCTCACACATTTTTCAAATGCCGGAACAGGTGGCAACAGAGGGGGGATTTAATGTACTAGATCATCTCACTGAGTCACCAAAAGCTTCACTCTCACTCTTAAATATTATCTTAAAATTGAATTTCCTTACAAATATTTTGAGTTCTAAAAGAATATCAACCATATTGAACAATGCTGAGGGCACAAAGGAAAGGCCGTTTTGAAAAAAAATCAAAATGATCTTTGTTGCCATGGGAATGACTCAAAAATACCTCCTTCTTACCCAGTAAAGCCATCCCCCACTAGCTGTAGCCATGCATGCTTACCATGAGTTTCCATTACAGATTGTTTGAAAACAGTAGCTTAGCTGCATTTTTCTAGTGGTTTTTACAGATTGGTTTGGATGTTAGTTGGGATACTTTGTAGGTGCCTTAATCTTTATAGGCATTAGCTGGGTTTAAAGACCCTGTGTTTCTGAAGTATAGCCAAACTATCCACTTATGCTGTGCTGATGAGGTCAATAAAAAGGAAAAAAAAACATGCATATCCACATCTGGTGTGGCTTGGCTTTTTTTAGCTTAGATGTAACTATAAAGACTTAAAAAATAAAAAAAGTCAGGGATATTCCAGTAGCCATGTACCTGAAACACTTGATGTCCATAATGGGTCATTTACATATATCCCATGGGCCTCCATTACAGGATGTTTACAGTATCACACAGTGAAAACTAGTGTGGCTGGATTTTTCTTGCAGTTTTTTTATGAAATGGTTTGTCTGTGTAATAACAGGACATAATGTTCGATCCCATATTGGGTGATGATGTCAGTTTCCCCAACAGAGAATGCTGGTAGGCGAGCCCTCTACATGTTACCTGGAAGACATAAACAGGAAAAAAGGTCACAGGACCTCATACGTTTGTCAAATTACACATCAACAGTGGATATTACTTGCAAATAATACAAACTACACCATAACCCTCCAATCTATCATGGCTATAGCAGCTTGGATTGTACTCCTGGCCCTGAGCTATCGTATTCCCCTCAGGGTTGGACACTTAATTGAATAATCCTCTATTTTCCATTCATTTCTGTGTAGATGGATGACAGTGGCCATCTTCCATATGGATGGTGTGTGGATGGTGGCAGGTCTGTGTTTGACTGTGGTATGTGATGAAGCTGTGAGCACATGTCTGAGATCATGTAGGAGGCAGACAGTGATGTTATTATGTCCCATGGAGATTTGCTGAGATGGTTACAGCATTCATTCATCTTGGTTTGGACTCTAACATCATGGCACATTTTCACTTGGCAATAGTTGCTCACCTTCCTAGAAACATCTTTGTTTGCTTTTCAATGGAATTGTATGTTAGGGGTCACATTCAAGATGAGAAACATTATGAAATGATTTTCTGTGGTCTCACTGTCATACAGCACACACATCTGGTATTCAAACAGGGGTGTGTACACTTGTGATAGCCACTGTATATAGGTGTTGATATAGCTGTTAGTAGTAGGCATGGACAGAGGGAAATAACACTGTTGGACACTTCCCCAATTACTACCTGATAATCATGCTTACTCTAGTACTCATATCAGTGTCAGGGCAATGCAACAACCAGTAGCTGTACACATTTATGTCTGTTGTATGCACTGACACTGATATTACACACATATGCAACATGCACAACCTATGTACCTGACTGCTTGAAACCCATGTTATTAGTCTTGTGCCTTCCAGCTGAACATACGCATACATACATACATGTGCTCAGGGGATACCTGGTATACATTTCTGTTCTATGTTAGTATGGCATTCTGTATTAACAGTTTTGCTGCTCAATCATACTTCTCAACCTGTTATAGCAGGACATCTGGACAATGGCACACATAAATGGGTGACAAAAGGGACATCAATATTGATGCTGTAGTAATATAGCTGCACCATACATTAGTAAGTTGATTGAACAGTAGGCTTTGACATCACTGTGATAACCTGGAAGATGTCCAACAGTCATAAGTAAACTATTATGTTACATTGTCCTTGCTCACAGACTTGCCAATGGTTTGGCTGATATAACACAGTTATATGTGCATGTGACTATAGATATCAGTCACAAATGTGCTTATTGTCCAGCAGAACACTGTACAGTTGAATGTTATTAATTCAATATATCACATGCATGTCAATACACATGTCAGCAACAGTACTTTACTATACACAGGCCCTAAATAGATCTCTTAGATTTACAAGACAAACATGTATCATACTAATATTCACAGGTGACATATGGATATGGACAACATCACATTAACTGGCCTAGCAGAAGCACAGTTGCAACTGTTTGACAGACACCCCAGTGGTTTTTATATGTGAGCTGTCCTTTCCCAGGGTGAGTCAGGATCCTGAGCCACATGTGATCCTACCTCGCAACCTCTTAGTCCATCACATTGAGACAAAGCCTAAAATGATGAGGGGATAAATAGGGACAGACTTTAAATATTCCTGTTACAAACTTAGGAAGTTTGTAGAGTAATACATTTTGCATTACCATGAATATTCTTAAGGATGTAGAGTAGCGAGAACATTCATGTGTTTGTCATTACTTGATTACTTCACTCCTCAGCTGTTTGACAGAAATGTACAGATTTCAGGAGGAACAGACAAAAACTATGATGTGAAAATCTGGGCATTCTGTGACTATCTGTACAGTTGAGAGGTATGGCTGTGATATCTCCCACTGCAGAGAGGGCCAGATGCTATGGCCATAGCAGCAGTTCAGCAGGACATTAGCACAGCAAGTCTTGTTGGGACATATATTCTTCCAAATCATATTTCATTAATACAGTGCAAGTACTATATTCAGTTAGATGCTTACATGTTCCACTTACCTTTTTTCATTCTCTTTTTTGTTTTTATTTGTTTTTTCTTTCTTTCTTTCTTTCTTTCTTTCTTTCTTTCTTTCTTTCTTTTTCTCTCTCTCTCTGTTTACTACAGGGATAGAGCTGGTTTGAAAAGGTGGCAGCATGGCTTTTATAGGTGACTCTCATAATCCCATACCATACCCTTGTGAGCTATATGTTTACAGATGACTCAGAAAATATGTACCACTTACTAAAATGAACTTGAGTCACTCTCCATTCAACCCAACACCATAATCATGAGTTACTTCAACTACCCCACTATAAACTAGGAATCATATACAACCTCAAACTTGCAGGCTCAAGTTTCCCTGGAGTTTGTCAGCATGAATGCTCTGGATCAACTGGTCTACCTATCCACTAGGGGTGCAAACATTCTTGACCTAGCCCTTTCCCACATGGAGAAGTGTTACACTCCCCTGAGTGTAACATCCTCACAGGTCAGGTCAGAGCATAAAGCTATCACCTTCAAAATAAAAATAAAATCTGGGACACCAGGTAACCCTGGTACATTTAGGAATTATTGCTAGGTTAACTTACAACTTTTAAGTGGCATCCTAGCAAAATTTAAAGCCCCTCCCCTAAACCCAGGGAACACCATTGCCTATGCAGAGTATAATCATGTATATAGCTGCATGGAGGCAGAAGTACTTATTTGAAGTAAGCACAGGACTAACTCTAAAAATAAGCTATCCTGATGGAATTCCACCACCAGCAGGTTGTATAACAAAAGGAAGAAAACTGTGGCCAAAAATAGTGCAATGCCCAGTTGGGTAAAAGCTCCGTCTTCAAACTAAATAAAAATTCAATGGACTAATTAATTCCCCAAAGCCAAATTTGAGTTAAAAGTAGCCTTCTAGGCTAACGACAACCATAAGACATTCCTCATCTATGACCATAACCTCAAAGGCAATACACAACAATGTACCAAACTATTTCTAATGGAGCAACTTGTACAGAGCCACAGGACACAACAAATCTAATGGCCAATAAATTCAGCTCAAATTTTGCCCCACTCTCCTCCACACCACTAAGAAATACCTCCAACCAGAGTTACTCCAACTAACACCAGGGAACAGGTCTTAAATGTGTTCTCCAAAGCCAAAACCACTGCATCAGTGGGACCTGATAACATCCCAGGATGCCTCCTTAGTAGAATGAAACATAACCTACTGGATGCATAATAGTATCTTTCAAAAAGATGGCCACCCCTAGAAATGACTGCTGATAGTACAGGTCTGGGGATTGGGAACACATGTCTACAGCTACTTGGTCTATGGCTGTCATGTGTCTACTGTAGTAATTGTGCTTTGTGCAAGTTATAAATAAGAATATGGCATTAAGGTCCAAAGATGTCATTATTCCATTGTACTCAGCTCTCATCAGATAAATCATTGAGTACAATGCCCTATCCTGTAGGTACCTGACTAGGCATGTGCAACAACTGGAGTATCTGCAGAGGTTTCTCACAAAAAGAATACACAGTGTAGAAAACATGCCCTTTAAGGACTTCTTCAAAGTCTTTATGGGCCTTTTGCATATCTGTAAAACAAATAGCATCAGAAAGAACTGATCTAGGGACCTGAATTTTGTCCAACATAAACAACACATGTTGGAGGGACAGGTATGTTTCTCAGAGACTACGTCTTCTATGGAACAGGCTTCACATCCATGTGAAGCAGAGTTTTCCCTCTGCACTTATTCAAGCATAACTTGCATCAATGGATGGGAATTCATAAATTTACCCCAGGTCTGCCTCCTATGTCCATATTAAAGAAAAAAAACTTGTATATGCTTGACCACTCATACCCAAGATAACCACCTATAAAATGTATCATAACCTGTCAAATACAGTTGGGAAGTATGGCTAGGCTTAAAAAGGTCCCTTAGGGATGTTAGCCTAACAACAGTCCCCAGGTAGGGGAATATTCCCTTTCCCCAGGGACTGTGCAATCCCAGAATTAGTATATAAAATTAGCAGGAGTGTGGGGGGGGGGGCAGCTTCCCACATGAGGTGTGCAGTGGGGCTTGCTCTTTGCAACAAATTATGTTATTTTTTGCATGCACCAAGGTTCCTTCTCAGCTCATGCGTGTTAACATGTCAACATTCAGTTTGTCAACCTTTTGTGGTCAATGTCACATACAATTATATATATATGTATATATAGCTAGTTATGAAAGCAAGATAAAAAACACACTGCAATACATTTGGCAGGTTAACAAATGCAAATAAGTTATATAGTCAGGCAGAAGTGTGCTTTGCTGGTTTTGCTTATAACATATGCAAGCTCAGTGTAAAACTTAAAGGATAAATGTGATTGTTTTAACAAAACTATTGTCTACCTGTAGTATAACAATAACAGTATATAGAGTATATTAGCAAGTGGAACCACAAAACCATTATGCAAACATGTCGTAGTCAAAGTGGTTTAAAGCTGAGTAAAGTATACTGTACTTCTATATCCACAAAAGTCTACAGCTCACTTGGAGGATGTTTATGCATTCCCTGACCAAGTTGTGTGACCAAATGAATGAATAAATGGATAAATAGCCAATGCAATATATTTAGCATGTTGCTGCCAGATGCATAGTGCAATCCACTAACCCTCCCCACACGCAAACCAACAACAACTGCTATGCTATTATACCACTTCACTAATCCCCCAACTGTGATGTCCTAGACAGATGTAGACACACACATGAACTTACACATGCAGCCCCCCCCCACACACAGACATAGACATATGCGCTCACGGGTACATGTCAGTACATCGACAAGTTAGAAGATCGACATCCACTTCACTGACACATGAAATAATCGACACCGCAAATCACGGACATTTAACAGGTAAGAAGTTTAAATTTCGCTAATCATGCCTACCATGTTTTAGTAAGTGTGGCAGTGTTATGCATGTGTGGTAGGCATGATTAGCGAAATTTAAACTTCTTACCTGTTAAATGTCTGTGATTTGCGGTGTCGATTATTTCATGTGTCGGTGAAGTGGATGTCGATCTTCTAACTTGTCGATGTACTGACGTGTACCCGCGCTCACACACACACCCAACATCTCTTACTCTATTGTGGTGGATGAGCACTATCTTTTGGCTGTGTTCACAGCCATGAATGGCCAGGAGGTTCTATGCTAATTTATGCATTTGAGTGACTGCTGAAGAAATGCCTTACCAGAGGCAGTTTTGAGGGAGAGCACATGGCTAATTAGTATACTCCTGTTTCCCAGAATGCCCCATTAGCATTTAGTACAACCACAAAGACAGCCCACAACAGTGCAGTGCATTTTTGTGGCTGCCTCTGAATCAGAAATGGTTACCAAGAAGTATACACCTTTTGTATACTTCTTGGTAACATATCTGAATCAAGGCAATTGTGGTTTCCATAATTTATACATTTTCTTATTTTATTTTTTACATTCTTTGGAAAAGGTCACAGGTTCACACATTTTCTTCAGCAATGAAAAGACACACAAGTATTGCAGATTAAGTCTAATTTTCCAGTTTATCTGCTGCAGTTACAATACTTAAGTGTAGCTCACATATCTGTTATGTTCTGGTTAAAAGACAGTAACATACACACACACACACACATATATATATATATATATATATATATATATATATATATATATATAAAACTTCACACATCTCTATTCTAGACTTCAAGCAATTGCTCTTGTTCAAATGAAGCTTGAGGTGAGGGTGCACCAGTTTTGTATACTATCCAGTTCTTTGTCTTAAAATACTTAGTTTACATTCTTGTTAGTAGGATTAGGTACCACCTGAATGATCTTCACTTTGGTGGCATCAGGCTGAATCTTAACATCCTCTGCTGTATGACCCATATAAGACACTTCTGCCACTCCTGCCTAATGCTGGCTTTAATAGTTAACTCTGCCCTTCTTAGCTTGCCTGATACATTCCTAACATGCTAAGCATGTTCTTGCCAGGACCAACAGCAGGTTATAATATCAACCAGTTAAGCAAGAGTATAACAACAATTAATTTGCCTTAATCATCACTAACATCCCTGAACTTATTTTAGATCTTGTTACTGGCTTTCCCCTGGGCAAATCAGATCATAGATCAATGACCTTTACTCTGCAAAAACAAAAGTTACCTTTACATACAAATAAAAGATTTAATTTTGGATTATTGAATCATGACATTATAAAGTAACACCTTAAAGTTTGATTGGAAAACTGCAAATGCAAATGGTATACTGTTCTAATTCAGATTTTGAATGAGGAGATGGCTTGTGCTACAGAACGGATTCAAGGTAAATCTTTAGAAAAAATACCTAAATGGTGAAGCAGAATGATAATGAAATTATATAAAAAGAAAACAATGTTTTCAGTTATATAAAAAATATATGTACACCTCACAATAAAATTAAATTAAATAAAGTAACAAAGGAATTACAAAACTTACTGAGAATGAAAATGTTACAATATGAAAATAAATTGTCCATTTAAAAAAATAAGGCTTATCATAGTTATGTAAATTATTTTAGTAAACTGTATTTATTTATTTATTCTTTGTTGATTGGGTTAGTCTGATCAGGCTAGAAACATCTTTTCAATGGTTACCTGAGGCAGTAATTATACTACTTGTGGAAATTTACGCAGGGCATTGATGAACTTACCCTACTTGTTGCAATGAGTATTCTGTAGCATACAGCTCCTGTTCCTAGCATGGAGGTGACTGGAAGGAGCTTTGTGTTTGTGAGGCATCATGGCAAACAGTAGTGGAGAGGGAGAGAAAGCTTGTTTGGATGCAGAGAAGGAGAAAGAAGTGGATTCAGAAGTATTTTTCAGCAAAACTTGTTTAAATTGAGTAATAATATTGAAAGTGAAGATAGTGATGTGAGAAGAAGTCATTTCAACAGCTACTACTGAAACCTGTACAACAATTTCCAAATTTAATTTCACAATCTATAATTTTACTGACATGACCATTGATGATACACATTTTGATCTGTTTACAAAGGGTTTTCAATTTGTTCCAACTAAACCCCTAGATGTAACTAAGACAATTATGGAACTGAAACTCTACACAAGACAGCTCAACTTAAATGTATTTTTCAAGGGTACAACTTATGCTAGGGAGCCTGTTAGCAGAACCAGCACATTTAACCCCCCTCTTCACCCAGTTATTAAAATTTTCGAGGAACTGGTGGAGACAGATATTAGAAAGTTGAAAAACACCAGTAACACAAAAGAAAATTTACCTAATAACTGTCGTTCTCTCATAAATCAACTTGGAGAGGAACAAATCAGGGTTATGAAACCGGATAAGGGGGGGCGGGGTGGTTTTGATGTACAAACATGACTACGATGCCAATATACATAACATACTACAAGACACCGAACAATACAGCATCATTTCTTTAAATGAAATTAATATAGCATATGCAAAAATAAAATTCTTATTACAAGATCATTTATTGCAAGGGGTAATTAATGAGAAACTACTGAATTTTTTAATGGTTAACAAACCTCTTACCCCAGTCATGTTTGGGATTCCCAAAGTTCACAAAGGTTTAAACCCTTTAAAATTTAGACCCATTGTGGCAGGATCTGGAGGTATCACAGAACCTTTAGGAAAATTTGTAGATGTGTCTCTTAAGAAAATGGTTTCATCCTTTGACCACATTTGCAAGGACCCTTGGGAATTCCTGAAAAATATTAAAAATGAATACTATAGTTGTACCAATGTAATGGTTACAGTGGACATAGTAGAACTGTTCCCCAGCATCCCCCACGCTACAGGACTACAATGGTTTAATGAAATTTTAATCAATTATTCAGGTTTAAGTACAAATTTGATCAATTTAATGGTTGATTTTATGGAAATTATTTTAAACAACAATTTTATCTTTTTTAATGGAGAATTTTTTAAACAAAGAAAATGTGTAGCAATGGGCACACCCTGTGCCTCCGCATATGCAAACATCGTCTTATTCTACTGGGAGAGACAATTTATTTTTAATTCAGCCTGGAAAGAAAATATCACACACTATCAAAGATATTTGGATGATATTTGTTTGCTATGGAGTGGCAACAGGGAAAGTCTGGATGAATTTTTGAAGTACATAAATAGCACCACTGACTTTTTAAGGTTTACACATAATATTAGTGATGACACATTAAACTATTTGGATGTTAGTCTGATTAAAAACAAAGAGTTAAAGAGGTTTGAGTCATCAGTGTACAGAAAAAGTACATTCTCTAATGCATTTCTACATTTTGCTAGTGGTCACCCCTATTCACAAAAGAAAGGCATTCTGTAAGGACAATTCATCAGAGCCTCAAGAATGTGTAGCACGGATGTGTTATTTTGTAGGGAAGTAAACACACTAAAGAACTTATTTTTAGAAAGAGGATACCCTGAAAAGTTAATAAACAAAATGCATCAGGAAGTTTTAACCAAAAGAGATAACACATATTCACCTTTACTAGGTATATCAAAAGGGGAGATAACAACTGGAATTGCTGAAACACAAACACAAAGTAAAGAATTTGACTCTAAAGCTGCTTTTGTATGCACATATAACAATAATGTTGTGGATTTAAGAAATACCATAACGAAATATTGGCCTATTATAAGATCAAATGAAGAAATTAACAAATGGTTGCCCAATCAACCAACATTTGTCAACGCAAGAAATATTAATCTCAAAAATTTATTTGAGAGACAAAGGCAATGCACGAAACAAACCGTAAAGATGCAGGCAGGTACTTACAAATGTAACGCTTGCAAACAATGTGCATACATTATGAACACAGGTTCATTTTACATTAAATCCAGAAATTTTAGAGTCAGATCAGAGTTACATTACAACTGTGCATCTAAAGGGATAATATACTTAGGTGTGTGTCAGAATTGTGAAAGTTTTTACATTGGAAAGACCGAAAGGACGTTGCGTAGGAGAATTTACGAACACCTTTATGACATCCAAAAGAAGAAAGAATCAAATGCTTTTTATAGACACCAGATGGTATGCCCTAACATGTCTGTGAAATTTTTGGTCTTAGAACAGGTTCCCTATAACCCAAGAGGTGGTGACTGGGAAGCCACCATTGAGTATAAAGAACTAATTTGGCAACTCAGACTAAATGCAACGAAACCACCTGCCTTAAATGATGCTATTAGCATCAGTAGTTTATTAAAACTTAGACGAGCGAAACTATAACCATAATTAACATCTTATGGAACAAGGAATAACATAGTTGCTCACAGGTTGACCATTTGGAAATTCATCTACAAAAGATGTCACAGGTTGAACGTAAGAAGTTTCAACAATTGTATGTTTTTAACAAGTTTTTGTATAAAAAACGCACTATTACAAAAACATCACAACACACGCGCATGGTTAGAAATTAATAAGTTATTAATTCAAACCACATTTTTTAGACATTTTTTAGACACTTTTTAGGTATTTTTTACACAACAGTAGATTTAATAAACAAGTTTAATATATATTATATTTATTATATTTATTACAGTTATTATATTTATTGATATTTATTATATATTAACTAGAAATAATATATATATCAAACAATATATTTTTATTTATAGTTATTTTTATATTTATTGATATTTTATTGGCACTGAGTGCACAAAGGAATTTTTTAATGTTTATTTCAATTGTAGATTTTCATATGCACAGTTCTTAGAAGGTTTCATTTAAAAAAAACTAAAACAAAAAAACACAGTTGTCACACCACTCTGATTTCATTTTTTATTCGTCCATGTTATTTATAATATTTAAAATATTTAAACTAAGAAAGTCTTTTCAACGACTTTAGAATGTACTGATAGCATTCAGTATCACAAGATAGTATTCACAGTTCTTTGTCAGACAACATCTATGTATTTGTATTTTAACATGTTTTTATTTGCTTGATATCAAAAGTATTGTGCACAACCATGCTTCCATCTCAACAAAGTATATTTCACATCTTGGTGTTGGTCAAAGCATTTCAACTAATTTCATTCAATTAATTTAATTTAATTTAATTAATGTAATTGTTTAATTGAAACAATCATCACTGAAAGCCTCTATTTAAATGAACTTGGTTACCCTGCTGTTTTATCTTGAAAAAGCCTGACATCTATGCAGGTGAAAGTGCTTGATTTATCAGTGTTTCGTTTACCTCATTGTGTTGTTCGTGTTTAATAAAGGATTTATCTACAGTTACAGCTTGGAGAGGTTCATTGGACTACCACGGTGCTTTACTGCTTTCTTTCTTTTGGTTGGAGAGAAGAAGTTATTATTACAACCATCCAGTCAAGAGGGTTGCAGGATGGCATATTGAAATAATTGGTATGTCAGGGAGAACCAGAGTTGGAAAAGACAGTATTGTAGGCTAAAATACTCAGCAGATTCAATCCAGAAGAAAGTATGAAGAGAACAAAGCATAGACAAGATGGTGAATATGAGAGAAAGAGAGAGAGAGAGAGAGAGATAGAGATTTTCAGAAGCAGACACACACTAAATAGAAGAGTTAGGAAAGAGATAGATAGCAAAAGATACATGGCAAGAATTTAGTGTAAGCAAGATATTCCTCTGGATAGGTACAACATTTGAGACAAGGTTATTTTACCATTGGTGAATTTATTCACCAGAGGTAAGAGAGTTTATTTTAATTGGGAAAGAGACTTTTTTGTGACATTATTTTTGAAACAGGGACAGGACTTAAAAATGAATGACTATGAAAAACACTACAATGTGTTTCCATGCAACAATTGTGTAATATTAGCACAAAATAGAAAGACAAAAAAAGAAAGTCAACATACAGCTCAGACTGGATATGGAAAAATAGTCTTTATTGCAATAAAAATGTCATGATGTTAATTTAGTACAAATGTATGACGATAGGTTATGGACAGGGGGATGGGATTGTAATGTGATTTTGAAATTGGTAAATGGAAAAATTCAACATATACAAAATGTTATTTTTGTTGTGAGCTTAAAATGTTTTGTAAGATATACAGGACAATCTAAAACATGTTTTCTTGGGAGCCAAATGAATGTTTACTTGAAAAATGCTACAGAAAGAAATGCAAGTTATGTGTGGAGAAAAGGCATGAAAGTAACAATTATAAAATAGAATGTTGTAAATGTAAAAAGGTGGGACATGCATGGATGGATTGTAATGAAGAAGACATAGGGGTGATATAAAAGAAAGTGAGCAAACAGAACAATAAAATGAAACAGAAATTGAAAAAGAAGAATCAGAAGAAGGAGAATATGAATGAAACAGTGGTTGAGAAAGTTTCCTGTATAACAAAATTAAGATAAATCAGTTTATTTTATAAAAAATAAAAAAAAGGGAGAATAATGGAGAAAATGAAGAAGAAAGTGCCAGATGGCATTTTGTGAAAAGAGAAACATATATATTGGTAAGAGAGTAAAAGACAGAAAGAGGAAGATTAAAGAGAGGATTTTAAAAAAGGAAAAATGGAAACAAATGATTATAAAGTTATCACATTAAATGTAAATAGTATAATCAGTGATGTGAGAAGATATATGCATCAATGCTGTGAAAAAAATAAAGCAGATATTATAATATTAACAGATATCATTTTCATGACTAGTAATAACAGAATGCAATTTGAGATACTATGGGGAAGGGTATAATTGTGGGAAAAGAAAGATGTTCAGGATTAATGTTATTATGTAAGGGAGATGACATAAAAATATTAAATTGTATAATTGTACTAACGGGAAGATTGTTACTAGTAGATATCTGTATAAATGGACACGTTTTAAGAAATATGGTTTATAATTGCATAAATAGAAAAAAGTAGAATAATTATTTGATAAAAGTAAACATTATGTTATTGGGAACATCTATTTGGTTATAATAGGTCAGTTTAACTGTAATTTGAAGAAAGAAGGGAAAAAATGTTGGAATATTAAAAGACAATGAAATTATAGGTATTGGAGAAATGAAGTTGGGCAAAAAGAATAAATACATGTATAGAATGAATAATTTGGTAACCAAAATTGACTATGTGATTTTTCAGAGACATTAAACTAATTAGAAGGAGGAGTGGTAAAACATGCTTTTCAGATCATGATGCAGTTTAGGCAAGAATAAGTGTGACTGTAGAATATATTAAAGTAGGGACATGTATTAAAAAGTTGAATAATGTGAATATGAAGACAAATTTAAAAAAGGCAATAAAGTTATATCGGAAAGAACATGTTGCAACAAGATTTATATATGAAAATTGGTCAAGATGGTGAACTGAGTATAAAAACAAAGTAAAAAAACTATGAATATATAGAAAAGAAATTTTTTTAGGCAGAACATACAAAAATATAATAAGAAAGAGATGTTATGGAACATGATAGAAAATGAAGGTGAAAAGATTTTTGAGATAGGGAAAGAAATATATGAGCAAATTACAAAAAATATTGTAGAATTGTTAAGGAGGCAGGAATATTTAATACAGGGGAAGAGGGATGAAGTCTCTCCATTTTTTAGGAAAGAAAATGAAGAGACACAATTTTATATTAGAACATGTGAAGATGAAAGAAGGTAATTATGTTAGAAAACAAAGCGAGATTGAGAAATAAGTAAGTCATTTTCTGAGAAATAAATATGAAGAAAGTAGAGTAAAGTAAAGTAGGAATGTGAAAAATTTTCAGATGTGGAGAATTAAACATTGAAAAAAATGATAAGGATAGAAGAACTGGAAAACACTTTAAAAATGGTTAACAATAGTTCATCACCAGATTTTGATGATTTAGATTAAATGTTTTATAAAAGTATTGTGGAGAATCAGAAAAAAACAAGTGTTAAAATATTAAATGACTGGAAAGATTAAGGTTTTAAAGAAAATAATATATTAAAAAGTTTGAGAGCAATATCATTGATGAATAGTTGTTATAACATTCTAATAAAGATAATACAAATTAGTTTAGACAAGAGTTTAGAAAGAAAATGGGAAGAAGAGATGTACGGAATTAAAAAAAAGAAATGTCAGTAACATGATGATAAAAGAAAAAATATATGCTATTAAGGAGGAAGGAAGAGAAGTACGATTAATAGGCACAGATGTGGGAAAAGCATACAGCAATAGTATAAGAAAATAATTATTGGATATTCTAGAAAAATATAATATTGAAAAAAGTATAATCAGGTTAATTAAAATGGCATATGAAGAAGAGATGACAAGTATTATAGTAAATGAATAGGTTATAAGGAAAGTTAAAATAAAAAGATGAGTAAGACAAGGTTGTCCATTAAGTAGTATGTTATTTGACTTGTGCATAAATGCAATAATAAAGTTATTATTAAAAGATATTAGAGAAGCTACATATAAATATGATGGTATACAAATACCAATAATTATGATATATACAGATGATGTGATTTTTATAGCAAAAATATACAATATGTAATTGAGGTATTAAAAAGCAGATAAATATACTTAGATTATATAGGCTTGAAAATAAAAACAAAAGTAAAGGTTTTGAAGAGGTACCTATAAAGCAGGAATTTATTTTATTTGTAAAAAAAATGAGATTTTTAGGAATATATTTTGGAAGTTATAGAGATATGGAAGAACAAAGGAAAGACAGTATTAGACAATTACAATAAACATGTAAGGTATGGAGAGTATTTCATTTAAGTTTTAAGAAAAAAACATGTTTTTAATTAATAGTTATGTTTTAGGAAAGTTAATTTACTTAGGATCAATTATAACATGTCCTCAAATTGTGGAAAAATAACTTTTACAAATGATTTTTGATTTCTTGTTTTATTCTTGACTGAACTCAGTTAAAGGAGGGATAATATGATTATGAAGAATCAGATTATATTTTTAGCATCGTTATGTCTTTACATGATTCTGAAAAAAAGAAAGTATGGGCAAGAAAAAGTAATCTGTGGATTATTAGAAAATAAATATTATGAACTGTGGTCAGAAGAAGAGAATAGAAGGAAAGGTGAGATGGAAAAAGAGAAAGAATGGAAAAGGAAAATCTTAGAATGGAAAATGAATGCAAATATAGTAGAAGAAAATAGAAAGGTATGGCATGAAAATAGAATGGTAGAGAATGTTATATTTATCCTCTGAAAGTGTTGAGAAAAGAGATAAAACAAGCTAGTAAAAAATTAAAGGAAATATTTAAAATGCAGAAAGAAGAACAATATTTCATATGGAGATTGAGAATTAGAAAATTATCTGTTAAAGAAGAAATGAAATATAAATAATAGAATTAAGAACATGTATAGCATGTGGAGGAAAGGAAAATATAGAACATACACTTATGCAATGTGATAGAGTTAAGAAGGTGTGGAAAGAAATAGAGAAAGAGAATAACTGGATTTGGGTGGAAAAAATCAAAAAGGTATTTTATATGGGTGGTACAAAGGTGAGTGTAATAAGACTATAGATAAGAAAGATAAGATATGCATGGCAACTGTGTGTCATGTACAGTAAGTAAGAAAAATGAACTGTCATTCAATAAGAGTTGGGATAAATATGAAATATGTAAAAAGATAAAATGTTTTTTTGTGGCAAAAAGAATGGAGATGTTAAAGAAGGCAGGTACGTGGAAGCTTATGAGAAAAAAAACTTTGTATAAGAAGGGGTTCATAAAAGGGGGATATAATTTTTGGAATAAGGTATAGTGTTTTTTATGAAGGACCCCTACACTTTTCAATAAGTGCTATGAGATCTTTTATATCCACCTGAGCTACTACTGACTCAAGCAGATGGGACCTTGGTTTAATGTCTCTTCTGAAGGATGGCGCACTCAAGAATGCAGCATTCCCTTAAGCTGCATTGCAGTGTCAGTAATCAATCTACCAGGTGTGAGAACAGAACCCACAGCTTTCTGAACCAAAGATGAGTGTGCTACCTGTTGCATCACTGACACTCCTATTTCAGTATTGAATTTAATAATGAAGTGATAACTAATATATGTAAACTTGTGGAATTATTTAATATTCAGTTCAGCAGTATGCATCATTTGGAAAATATTGTTTATTAAAAATTAAAAGTGAGTCAAAAGTCCCAGTCATTACTTCAACAATGATCACTAATTCTTTAATGAAAGTTATAAATAATACTTCTGTGGGACTTGATACTTAATAAACAGACTTATCCTGATTATGTAGAAATTGCACATATTACCACAATATTAAAGAAAGGTAAGGCATCAAATATAAGAAACTACAGGTCTGTGAGTCTAACCTCTATTCTTTGTAAATGTTTTGAGAGGTGTGCAGTTGATATGATATAAAATGAAGATAGATTGCCAGAAATCTGCATCAAGATGGGTTTATAATAAGATTAGTATTAACTTATCTGACAGAGTTCTATGAACAAGCCTCATTAGCAATAGATAGAAGACTCTCATGTGGTACTATCTTTTTGAATTTGAACAAATGCTTGACTCCTTAACAAATTTTAGCATATTTTTTTAATTTGCAAGGTCTTATGTGATTTGAAATACAACTAGTTTGTCATGAACTGGAAAATAAAATGGCTTACAGGCAGAGGACAACAAACTATGTTAAAAAGGTATTCACATAAAACCAAAATAGTAAAAAGAGTTGTTACTCGCAGTTCTGTTCTAGGCCCTTTGCTGTTTAACTTGGTCTTTTCAACTATACCATTATGCATGTAATTCTGGATGAATAAGTACTCTGCTAATTATAAAATAGGTTTTGTAATAACAAATTATGAAGATTATAGGGAAATCAATGGGTATCTAAGAAAAATTAGTATTTTGGCACCTGAGGTCAAAATTTCATTTAGTACTGATAAGTGTAAAGTGATGTACTTTGGGAACAATATTAAGGTAGAATATCACTCTACTTGATTTAACACTTGGAGAAGTAAATCAATATAAGAATTTTGTTAAATAATTTCTAGTAATTTTTTCCTTTCAAAGAATTTAGATAACATTTTAAATAGAACACTAAAGTAGCTATCCTATTGAAAATTGCATCTAGTAGAAATATGGAGAATATGATAAATTTATATAAGACATCTATAAGACCTCTTATGGAGTATAACATTTCTTTCCTCATATATTCTAGACAGGATCTGAATAGGTTATAGAGGATTCAAAGGAGATTTACAAAGAAGATTTAAGGCTTAACCAGCCTTTATTATTCTGAAAGATATAGGAAGGCAAATTTATATAGTTTAGGGGGATGATTCTTGCATATAACACCTTAAACACTGAAGAATTGAGATTGTTGTTGAATTTAGAACTAAATGATATTCATAGGAAATTAGAATTCAGGAGTTTTAATTTTAAGGTTGGCCATAATAGAATGAAATCAAAACATTTAATATATTACACAAGCTATTAATGTATCTTGGAATCATTTGCCAGTTTCTATACAAAATTCAGTAAATATAATCTATATTAAAAATAATTTAGATGTATGATTATGCTTAGAGATATTTAATTCATGTGTTTGGAGCCTGTGTTCTTTGAAGTTCTTAGGTCCAGAACACAGTAAATGAACTTAATGAGCTTATATAACCCAAAATGTGCCTAAAAAGGTGACCTCTTCCACACTGTAGTGTCAAGGGTGTGTGTGTGTGTGTGTGTGTGTGTGTGTGTGTGTGTGTGTGTGTGTGTGTGTGTGTGTGTGTGTGTGTGTGTGTGTGTGTGTGTGTGTGTTTGTATACACAAATACACAGACATGATGGGGGGGAAGCAGGATTCTCTTTTCCACTAAAACCAGAAGGCCGTTAAGAAGTGGTAGTAAAACATTGGTTTTCCACCATGGCTGTGATGGATCAGTGGAAAAGGACAGAGAAAAAAGTTAAACATATCTGGCACCACCTTTTATTATGAGACTTTAAGTAGTTACTCACCCAAAACCCAAAACACCATTTAGCCATTTGTACAGAACCTCAACAAAAAACACAAACACAGATAAAAGAAAGTAGGGGTGTACAAGGCAAGTGCTGTTTCTGAGACTGGAAAGGATATAAAATATAAATTATTATGGTGAGTTCCTCACACTGCTATCTTATATTTCATCTGTTCTTTTCCTTGTGTCAAGCTTTACCTATAGGTAGAATACTTACTAAGGTATACTTTTTTGGGGGGAGGGGGGCATTGCTAGCAAAACTTCAAACAAAGCTCTCTCAAACATCCTTTATGTTAGACTGGACATCCAATTTGTAATAATCAGTAAAGTTGTGGACTGAAATTCAAGTTGTAGCTATATAGATATATCCTGCAGAAACATATTTGAAAAGGCTGCTCTAGTAGCAGAACTCATGGACTGAGTCCTGATTTGGCTTAATAAAAGCTTGCCAGCAGTGTCATAGCAAACATTGGTACAATTAAAAATATACCAAAGAACACAAATAATCATTTTCTATGCTAGTAGCAGTATTTATTGCTGTACTGATTTGTTCCAGACTGATCTGTAATTTATATTGTAATGTATATTTAGCTGCTCCTATTGTTCTGGCTTATCTTTTACTTTTACAACTTTGCTTGCATGAATGCATATTTAACTGTGTCTCTGCTGCTTCCTCTTTTTTCTCTTTTACCCCTCATTTTTTAATGTTTCTTGCTTTACCCCATTTCCTTCCCATTTTGCATTTTAAATTAAGTATTTTATTTGCAAATATATATAAAGGGGTTGTGGAGGAGCTTGGCTTGTCTGCCTGCAGAAAACTCTTGTTTGTTAAGCTTTAGATTTAATGTTTTGCTCATTTTGGTACAAGCAGTACCATTCCAAGGTTAATACTATCTTGCATTTTACACATGAACAGTTTTATCTTGAGGAGTCTACAGCAGAAGCCATTTGATGGTGTGTAGGTGTCCAGAAATAAATTAAAAGGTACTGAGTAATCATCTGAGCTTATGTTACATTCAGCATCTCCTGTAAGTAATGATAAGTGCATTAGGAAACAGAGAAGGACATGGAATTTCTGAATTTGTTATGATTAATGGTAGTAACCCACTCTGTCTCTCCCTTTTACATAAGCAGATGGTAGTGGAAATGATAGATGTAATGTCAAAAGCCAACATCTCCAAATCCTCTAGAGAGAAGTGCGAACTGATTATTGCCTCCTATGTAAAGGGCAACCACATTTTGTTTCAATTATGTTGGAAACCTTAGGAGCAGTACCCATCAGCACACTAAACCCATACTCATCCCCAGAGAACATGGCCCACATATTAGCTAACAAATTTAGTTCAAACTTTATACCATTATCTTCCCCAAATTTCCCCATATATATATATATATATATATATATATATATATATATATATATATATATATATATATATATATATATATATATTAGCATGTCCATGCACCCCCAGGGTCACCTCAGGGCAAGTCCAGAAGGCACTTTCTAAGACAAAGAACACTAGCTTCATGAGTCCAGACAATGTGCCAGGCTCCCTTTTTTGTTAGCGGTAAGCACAGCCTTACAGACTTGCTACTAAATGTATTCAGTCTCAGCCTTTCCATTGGATTCATACCTGAAGCATACAGAACTGCTATAAACATTCCAGTTCACAAGGGAGAACCCACCACTAACTCTGGTAACTATAGATGTATAGGCCTAACCAGTGTTATCTGTATGGTAATGAAATATGTCATTATAGAATTTATTAACAAGGACATCAGCAGCTTGCAATTGCTTTACCCAAATCAGTTTGGGTTTATTAAAGGTAGATCTTACTTCCTAAACTTAGCGGGATTCTTTGAACAAGTTACCTATGCATTAGATATAGGCAGATGGGTACACACTACCTCGACCTGGCAAAGGTGTTTGGCACTATCACACATTCTGGCATTATCAACAAGCTAATCAAACAAAATGCAGCCTCCTATCTAGCTCACTAGACTGCAGTCTAGCTTTCTTTATCCATATGTGCATCACTTGTTTCTGCCTCTGTCCAGGCCATTGATCCAAATGCTGCTGGTCTATCTGCTGCAGTAATACTGCACTAAGTCCTTGTTGGCTAGGATCCACTTAAACATTTAAGAAGCTGTGAAACACCATAAAACTTCAAAGTAGGAGCTTTTATAACCATCTTGTTAACCATCATGAGGCTTTTGTCTTGTTATAGTGACAAAAACATGAAATATCATGCTCTGACAGCTTCCTGAGTAACACAATTGTATCTGTCAAGTTTATATTGAACTTGGAAAGATATTGCACCATACCTATCAATCATATGAGACAACTTGTTTGGGTTTTGCATATTTAGTATGGCACTGACTTTATCAGAGTTTGGTTTTCAGACTTGCACAAATCAAAACATGACCTGTGCTTTGTAGAGTAGCCACACATATTTGGCATTTGCTTCTTTCAAGTTCAGCCTCTCCAGTCTCAGCATGCTAAGTAACTTAACAAGCCAGCTACAATATTCTTGTTTGGCAGCTCTCCATACCAGAAGATCATATATCATATTAACTATATATCCAAAACTTTCAAATCTTTCAGGAGATTGCATTAGGATTTGTACAGCACATTAGAGAGATGCAGCGATTTAACAGTAACATCTTATAGACTATTGCATTCACTCCTTTAAAGAGCATAAATGTAGTATTTCTCTTTGAATCACACATTGCACAGACTGCAACAAATCATTTATAGCAGCTTTTCTGCTGCCTGAAGACTGAACTGCACTCATATTATACATTTCAACTGTGCCCCAAAACATGTTCATTTTATTACCCTCTTTTGGTTTAACAGAGTATAAATCTTACTGCACAGACTTATTTCTAATTTTACACATTTTTTTTTTCAAAATAATCCTGCCCTCCCTAGCCTACAAATAAAATAATGGCTCTACAACGTGCTTTGCGCCACATTGCTTACACTGGGTGTGGTGTCTAACTACTCATTTAATACGAGGTGCTAAATAGAAACTATGCAGAGGCCAGAACTTTTATTTTTATTTTTGATTCTTTTATTCCTTTTAGGAATGTTTCTTCCAACTGTCACTCATGATCTTACCAAACCTTTAAGCTGGATACAAAAGCGTTTACTTAGTTCTATCAGGGCACATCTGGGATCATTCTTGGTAATACACATAATTCTCTTATTGAATCTTGCAAATCCCCAAACTCACAATCTTACACTCTCTGTTTAAGCTTAGTCACATAACCCCGTACTGAGTCCTGAACTTGTTGACTTCCAGTAAAAGCTAAATGTCTTACACATGGAAGATTTTTCTTTGGCTTGCAATATGTTTGGAATCTTTCTGTCATTACTGATAACTTGTATTTTCCTTGTCTTTGAAGCTAAAAATGTTACATACCTGTATTGCTTTCTTGCATGTTACATAAAGGGGAATTGAATTGCACATCAGAATTTTCTGAATCCTCTGTGGGTTAACTCACAGTGAAATACATGTCAGACTTTTTGAATACAGAGTTTACAGTTACCAGACAAGTTACCATGCATCTTCAGAAATGTTTGTGGTTGATGTGATGACATCTTGAGCAAAATAAAAGGTTGCAGCAATGAAGACTGGTGGCTAACAGGTGATGTTAACTTGCCTCCATATATTGCAACATCCAACGTCATGCCCCAGGGGTCAGTATGATAAGTTATTAGTCTCTGTTAACTACATCTGTACACCAAATGGTAGTCCACAGCCAACACAGAATGGAGGATATTATCAACTTGGCCATTTCTACTTAGAAGTATGGTAACTTTCAGAGCTAGGTTAGAATGGCCATAAGCAGGTATCTGTTGATATGCTCATCAGATGGTAAGCTATGCAATACTAATCTTTATTTTTGTCTATATTTTAATTATATTTAAATATGTTGACTTTAAAAGCTGTGTAGCCCAAAGGAGCTTTATGAAATCAATAAATATTTTTTATGTCAGTAGCATACATTTTACCATTTGCCAGCTACATTCCTGCAAAAAAAGTAATCATTTATGAGGTGAAAAAAAAAATCATTGTGGAAAAGAAATATGTCAGTAGTTAGAAACATCCTTTGTTAATAAATATGATGTGTGCAACTGGCACTCTGACATGATGAGTGTCACTGTGTGGGCTCACATTACATGCAGCGGGAGGGGGACGAGCAGGATGCTAGCTGAGTGGTAGGCAATAGAATGATATATGAGGATGGAACATGCTTGAGAAGGAAACACAGCTTGCACAAAACTACCCTCCAGCTACAGCTGAGTATTTCTCTAAACATAGTGTTGGTTTTGAAAGACCCCCCCCCCCATTCGGGGCAGTATTTCATATTTTGGATTTTCCTTTCAGGACATGACACATTCAAGTGAAGGGATACTTACAAGCTCTTACTTGGTATCACAGTGAGTTGCAGAAAATAATACTGTGTCTGTTTGTTTGTGCTTATATTTATACACCTAGCATACATTCAGAATATTCAGCTGTTTTGGAAACAGTGGGTACTGTCCTGTATAGGATACTACATGCTGCCTGTATAGATCTAGTAGGAGACTTCAATGTTTATATAGAGAATAATGGAGATACCTGGAAGGGAATGACTGGGAAGCATGGATTGCCTGACCTCAGTCTGACAGTTACATTTTTCTTAGACTTCTGTACTAGTCATGGTTTGTCAACAATGAACATGAAATTAAGACACAAGGCAGCTCATAAGTGTACTTGATACACAAATACTTAACTACCTCTAAATTAGAGGTCATATTTGCCTCAAGAAAAAAGTAGATTGCTCTAAGCAAATGAAACAGGAGCAGTTTCTCACATGTATCTTGGGACCTAAAGTACAGGGAATCAAGAAATTAATCCGTAGGTGACTGCAGTGGTGGCTGCACTGCAAATGGTGTGCTGTGTAGTGATGCTAAAATAAGAACTGAGTCATAGGATGAAGCTCTCAGTTTACAGGTCAGTAACTCCTCCTCAACGTTCCCAATTGTGGCCAGTAAGTTCAGGTAATGACTGAAAATTTGAGCATGTGAATACAAGAGGTGGACATTAGGTGCTTTTTCAGGGTTGTTGGGATCACTCTCTATGCCACAGTAAAGAGTTTGGTAATATAAGAAGATCTTAGAATAGAGATATTGCTCACCTGGGTTGACAGGAGTTATTTGAAGTGGTTTTGCCACCTAGTGAAGATGCCCTCTGGGTGTCTTAAACAAAAGATTTACCAGGCAAAGCCCAGTGGGAGGAGGTCCCACTGCAGATACAAAGTATGATAGACAAATGCTGTCTCTTAAGAGTGCATGGGAATTCCTTAGTATTCCACTGAATGAACTGGGGGATGGTTCTGAGGATAGGAAATTATAGTCTGCTCTACTCAACTTGCTACCACCTTGGTAATCACAAAGACAAGTTGTCTGCTGACTGGATTGTTGGTTGGAAATTTAGAATGCACACGGGTATGGGTATGATCTAAAGATGGTGCTGCATTCAGAATGAAAATGCAGCACTAAAAAATATTAACATTAACAGCATTTAAAAAGTTGATGTTTGTCATGTTGATCACTGCTGCAGTAGTCTTAGCTATATGGGTTATATTCTGCCAAGAATGTAATAGCTAGCCAGCTTCCAAAGTTTCAGGGCACCTTCCGTACACCTAAACTATCAGTCAGCTTGAAATGAGCTGACTAAAAGACAGATTTGGTAGCCAAGCCCTTCAGAGTTTTACTGTCATCAAAGAATACGCTCCTCTGAGGCTTTCAAGGATTGACAGTCAGCTTGTGCTGTTCCCTTGCTGGGCAGATGTTTCTTTTGGAGGAAAATAAACCTTCTATTTAATAATTTTTTGTTTATTATTAGTACTTTCCTCTTCAGACTGTAATATTAAATGGGAAATGCTGTTTTTCTTGTCATTTGTTTAAAGTAGCTGTAAACCATTTTTTCTGTGGAGAAATTGTGTTTATTTTACTTTGTGAGACTGGTAAAGTGTTTTAAAGTGCTTTTTACTGTGTTTGTCTGTGAAAAAGTGGCTTTTAAAAACTTTGAATTTTTACCGGCATTTGCTGCTTGTTTTCCACAGGAAAGAGGCTCCATTTTCTGCTTGACCATGTAACAACCTGCCAGTCCCATGGTTGGTCATCCTTCCAGCCACAAAAAGAAAAAAGTTAAGCATACAGGCTTTGCCATCAGAGCAGGCTAATAATGTGCCTCAGCCACAGTAGATAACTCTGCTGTGGCCATTAGTTGTACCTCAGACCACTCATCTTTACCCCGGATTCCACTGGTGTAGCACCTACAGTCACTATGGACAGGAGGTTAGCCACATCCTCTGTGGCTCTTGAAGTGCCTTCAGTGGGCAAGAGAGAGCTACTGCTGTCAGTCCTGGAAGAGGGAACAGCGAAAGCTTCCATGTTTTTTCAGAAGGTTATGCCCATCCCTGGGGATCCTGCTGCTGCCATTAATAACAGTGCTGTTCCCATTTTTACTGTCAACAAGAAACAGAACACTAAGCATGTGTTTAAGCCTTCTCAAATTTCCTTAGACAGGAGTAGTTTATTGAGTCTGTCTTGGAGTTTAATCCAGGCTGTTGATCCATCTTATAAAGTAGTTTTTAGAAAAATAAAGAAGGATAATCATACCTCCTTTCCTGAACAAATTCAAGAGCTGGAATCTAGACAGGAGGCTGAAGGGACAGATGCAGGGGTTTCTCCTCGGATTTCAGATTCAGATGCAGAGGAAAGCTCAGTTTCTGACTCACACTATGGGGAGTTCTCTTTCTCTGAGACTATTTCTAGAATGTGCCAGAGTTTTCACTGGGAGAAACTCAGGTTTCTCATTCCCTCAGAAAATACTAATAAGCTGTTACAGAAGGAACTTCCAGAACCTGCACTGATTCCTCCAGTTCTGTCAGCTTTGAAAGATGTGTGTGTGTTTTTGCCTGCAATTTTCCTGACAGTCAACCATCTGCCTCTAAAAAGGTAGACAGGATGTGTAGTTCCAAAATATTTTAAGTTTTTATATACTCATCTCAAACCTGATCCAGCAGCTATAGTTTTGGTTAATCCTTCTGCTGCTGAACACTTAGATAATTTAAGTCCTATTTTTTTCTGATAAGGATGGGAAGATTATTAAGTGTGGATAAAAAGTGCATAGTTTTGCAACTTTGATTTTCAGAATTTTGAATTGTTAGCCTCATATGCTAAGGTTTATTCTGACTCTTTCGGCTTTTCCCAGTTAGGGGACACCACAGCGGACCTCCAGTATGCTAATGATTGGCAGTGGATTTTTACGGTGCTGAGTTGCCAACCTGACGCCCGACCTTCAAAGAAGGTACACCTATTCACACATGCACCTACCTGCATGTCTTTAAATGCCACTTGACCATGGGGAGAACATGCAGACTCCACACAGTAGGCGCTCCAGCTGAGAATCGAACGGGAGAACCTCTTACTGTGAGGCAACAACGCTAATCGCTGCACCACCGGGGCAATTTATTCTGACTCATTGTAAAATATGATGAATGTTTTATCTGTAGTTTCTCTTGTGAGGAAAAGTCTGCTTTAAATTTAATTTCTTCTGTTGTTCAAGTTACTGTTCATTGTTTATAGTGTGTGTATAACTCTGCTGATACTTCTTCAAAGGCTATGGCTACTGGTTCTGTTTTGAGGAGGTTTGCATGGTTGCATTCTTAGAATATCCCAGATGATGTTAAAATGAGGTTTTTAAATTCTCCTTTGGATAGAGATTTAGTTTTTTGGCTCCTCTTCTGCAGAGGTGATCAAAATATGTGATAAAAGCAGTAAACTGATACAGGGAATGTCTAAAAGTTTTCAGCTCTCTGTTTCCAAGTTTTCAAAGGGATTCTCTAACTTCTTATCCAGTTTTGATAAGAAACAAAATAAACATTTTCAACAAAATACAGGTAAACAGATATTTATTGCTTTTTTAACCTATTGATAGTTTTATCTTTGATTTAAGAAGAAATGGCAAGGGATTCCAAGAAGATCTTTGGAAACTCCCAAAACCAAGGACAGTCCAATAAATTAGAATGACTATTTAAAAGACTTTGTTCCCCCCTCCCACCCTGGTAGCCCCCATTTTCTTCCAGGAAATCTGAATCTTCGCCTTTGTCTTTGGCAATAGATAGTTTCAGACAAATGAGTTCTGAAGATAATTTATCAAGGTTACAGATGGCAGTGGGAGGAAATTCCTCCTTTCCAAGGAGTGATTCATCAACCTTCAGTCCAGACTGTTTTCTTTCCACATGTCTTTTATCATGTGCTGTCCCATGGAATGATACAACCAGTTCCTCCTTCCCAGGTGGGAAAGGGGATTTATTTGAGTATGTTTTTAGTGACAAAGAAAGAAAGAAAATGCTTGGTGACCAGTTGTGGATCTTTCTTTCCTAAACCTGTTTGTGATAGTGCCTAATTTCAAAATGATGTCACTTCACAAGCTGTTACTTCTTCTTTCTCATTCAAGTTTCCTTGTAAAATTAGATATAAAAGATACTTCTCTTCACATTACTATTCACCCAGACTTTAGGTGCTTCTTATAGTTTTTGTGTGTCTGGATCACATTATCAGTTCTCTTTCTTACCCTTTGGACTATTTACTGCACTGAAAGTGTTCACAAAGTGTCTATATCCAGTTATAGCTCATTACAGGATAAAGGGTATCTGCATTTTTCATATTTAGATGACTTGCTTTTCTTTGCAGAGTCTTTTACAAAGTGTCAGGAATCTCTCTCTTGGGAGAGATCTCTTAATAAAGCTGGGATTCCAGGAGAACATTCAAAAGTCTTTCTTAACTCCTTCTGACAGTATTGTGTTACTGGGATATCAACTAGCATAGTTCAAAGAGCTTTTCTTCCATAGGAAAAACATTAGAGCTATATCTAGATATTTTTCTAGGGTTTTCCACTCAGACATCATTCACTGCAAGGGAATACCTCATGATTTTTGGTCTCATGGCTTCCATGGTTCTCATGGTACCCCTGGCAAGACATAACATGAGAAAGATATAGTGGTATCTGAAGTCACTTTGGTCTCAGCACCAATACCCTTTTTCTTTTCAGAACTCAGTGTTGAAATTTGCCTGAACAGAAATCACTTGGTGGAGTCAACAAAGATCCCTAAATCCAAGTTTGCCATTCTCCCTTCCTGTTCCAAAGCAGTCAGTCACTACAGATGCCTCAGACTTTGCTTAGGGAGCAGTTTCAGGAAGGATAAAAGTGTAAGGTATGTGGGGCACCAAGGACAGACATAAGCACATAAACATACAAGAGATGCTTGTCCTGATCAAGGCACTCAACTCTCTGAATCATCTTTGGTCCCGCGGACCTCTTCATGTTATTACAGACAATACCACAGTCATGTGGTACATCAACAAGGAAGGGGGGAACCAGGTCATACCCGCTCTGCAGACTAGCCATGTTAGTTTGGGATATAGCTTCATGGCACTCTATCACTGTACAGGCATCGAACATTCTGTCACAGCAAAACTGTGTGGCAGACAAGCTATGCAGGATAAGGGTAGACTCTCATTTATTTATTTATTTATTTATTTATTTATCTATCTATTTATTTATTTTACAGTTTGTTTACTGGGCTAGTTCATTGAGCTAAGAAGAGCCCATTTTCAATGCAGTCCCGGGGAGAAAAGCTCCACAAACAACAATATAATATGAAGACAATGCATTTACATTTATGTAATACTATTGAAGAATGATGGTATTACATAACATGATAAAAAATATATGATTGCAGTGAAAGTACAATCAGAAAAGCAAAAGGTAAAATTACACACACATAAATAAGTCAATTAAAATAAGAAAATTCCATTGGTGCGTATTCCTGTTAGAGTTGTTACAATGTGAAATAACACAGGGTTTACATTACAGTTTTACATGAAATCTTAGTAGAGTTAAAGTAGGATAGGGGGATAAAAGGTGTTAATTGTTGAATCTAAGAAGGGTGGGGCAATAAGGAAAAAAAGCAGAGCAAGAGTCGGAGTAAATGACAGAAATGAAGATGGTAGTCAGGGAAGCTCAGTATGATGAGGAGAAGATAGAAGTAAAGGAGTGTGAGAAATGGGGTGAATTAATTAATGGAAACTATTAATAACTGAATAGAAACTAGATCAGGGGTCTTCCAAGATTTGATCTATCTGTGGTGAGTTTCTCAAGTAGACCTCTGCTTCCACTCTAAATAATCAGCTAGCACGATTCTGCTCCAGGAATCCATGTAGGAAGGCCTGGAAGACATATGCCTTTTTCTTTTTCTTGGACAGGAATGTTGCTGTATGCTTTTCCACTCTTTCTAGTAATATCCAGGGTACTTTTGAAGATTCAGAGGTAATTCCCTAAGATCATTGTGGTGACTCCCATCTGTCCAAACAACCATTGTTGTCCTTTCTTTTGGAAATGTCCAGGAGCAATTACCGCAAACATCCTCACAGTCCGGATCTTCTCACACAAGAACAGGGATGTTTGATACACCCCAACACCAATCAACTTCAATTGACTGCCTGGGTGATAGGGTCTTAGGGACTTGTTTACTAAGGACATGCAGCCGGTACTAATGAAGGCAAGACAGACTGCTACTAGAAAATCTTATATTAGCAAATGGAAAAGATTTTCTAATCGGTGCCAAGAACATATCCAGCACCCATTCAGGACTAGTGGCTCTCTATTTTTTCAATATTTGTGGGAGTTACTATCCTATGGCTTTTCTTAATTCTCTATCAAGATAAATTTATCAGTCTGTCCATGTGTTCTCCTCTTTCAATACATCCTCATGTCCAAATGTTTTTAAAAGGGGTTTTGCATAAGAAGTCTGTAAGAAAACCTGTGCCCCCTCCTTGGGATCTTAATGTTGTGTTAGAGAGGTTAATACTAGCTCCATTTGAACCAACTAATCTGACTGACTTGAGGTTCTTAACATGGAAAACAGTTTTACTGATTGCTCTGATCTCTGTAGGAAGGATATCTGAGTTGCAAACTCTTATGGTGAGTCAACCCTATATCATTTTCCACAGGAACAGGGTTTCTTTGAGAACTAATCTTTATTTTATGCCTAAAGTGGTACCTGGGTTTACTTTAAGCCAAACTATCCTCTTTCTTGAACCCAAACGTGAGGGAGAAAGGATACTTCATACCTTAGATGTCCATAGACAACTCAGGTACTATCTTGACAGAACTGAATCTTTCAAATCTTCAGATGAATTGTTCATTTCATTTGAAGGTAAAAAATAATAGACAGTCTGTCTCAAAACAGACTATGCCTAAATGGTTTTCTGAGGCTATTACATTCTTTATACTCACCACAACAAAACTATTCCAGGCTGGGTGAAGACCCACTTCATCTTTGGCTTTTTGGAAAGTGCTGGATTTTACAATTACTCTGTAAGCTGTAACTTGTCCTCTGTACTTACTTTTGCAAAGCACTACAAACTTGATTCCTTCTTTAGGTCTAGATCAGGCTGTGCAACAACCATTCTCCACAGGCTCCTGAACTTTTCTCCCTCCACCTCCCAAATGTAGTAAGCTAGGTTAATCTACTCATATAGCTAAGGCGACTGAAGCAGTGGTCAATATGATAAAGATAGTACAGTTGTGTAAGTAAACTTCCCATGACAGTAGAAATTTGAATGATTACTGCTGTAGTAGCTGCTCCCTCCCTCTATCCCCCTTGTTTTTTTGGTGTATTGTTTTTTGCCAGGGTGAGGTTATTTATTTTTGCTCTTCCAAGCATTATCCTTTCAGGGCTCAGCCCCCATCTCTTTGTTGGCAAAAAAGAACTGAAAAGCATGGCACCCAAACTTGTCTTTAGTCAGCTCAGCTCGAGCTGAATGATGGTGTGAGCCCTTGGAAGATGGCCTGAAGGTTTGGAAGCTGGCCAGTTGTTATATCCTTTGCAGGATATAACCCATATAGCTAAGGCTACTGCAGCAGTGATCATTTGAACAGCTACTGTTATGGTACGTTTACTTGCACAACTGTATTTTTTTGCCTCTATCAGCTATTGGTAATGTGGATGTTAATCTGTGTTATCTATATTTTGAATAATTATGCCTGACTATATTGCTATGCATGTAGTATTCCATTATTATATTACTACTTTGAGAGACAATTATACTATTTTATTTTTCTGTGTGAATACATGTGATTTTATTCTGTGCTTCTGGGTTGGGTCATGAATAAAAAGGGTGAATTTTGATGAGTTTATTTTTCCAGTCCACAGAGAAGTAAATCTTGTATTGGAACAAAAAAGTGTACCTTTCAGTGTATAGAAGTATTAATAAGAAGCTCTGCTAAGGCAGGTACAGAGTGAATGTTAAAGTATCATAACTGAAACCTCAGTAGGGTGATTATGACAGATGCCTAGCAAGATATATCAACCTCTTGGAAGTGTTAGTATGACCTAACATTATGCACTGAAATTCCAAATCTGTAATATGTAAGTATTGCACTTGTCAGAAAAGAATGACATTGTTCTTTGTGACCAGCAATTGTTCCAAATGTTTATTGTTGCTAGGATATACTTGCTTTAGATTTATTTAAGATTTGCAGATCTCGTGTATGTCACGTGAAAGTTAAGATTGCACATTTGAGAATGCACATTCTGTTACTCCTTTTGAACCAAGGCCTTTCTTTACTAATCACCATGTGACATTGTATTGAATGCATAGTGAAGCTTGTTGGAGCAGCACTACGTAATCTATTCAGACTTGGGCTCTTTGGCTTGTTTCTCTAAACTATGCATCCATCTGCACTTTTTACACAAAAGATTTTGTGTTGCCGAACCTGCTTTTCACATAATATCTGTATAAAGAGGCATTACCATTCTGTAATGCTGAATATGCTTTTCACTCTGCTTTTTAGTTGTCAGAATGTGCTCTTTACTATGTTATATATAAATCAATCTCTCTTTCTATATATACATAATATATTTGTAGCCAGAATGTGATCTTGTGTTATGCTAGTTTCACTTAAAACTAATTCTACCTATTGGTTGACTGTAATACTAGGAGATAAAAATGATATGCTCTGCGTTAAAGGTTAAGTCACTAATTTTAGTATGAGATCACTTCCTCATATACAATTTACTGTAACTAAAAGGGCATAAACAAAATACATATAAATGTTCTCTTATTCCTATTGCCTTTGTGTATGCAACAAATATGTGGTTAATGCTTTAGTTCTGTGCTGTGTAGAAGTTTCAGTTTTTATGCCATGAGCTTTGTCTAATGTGCAACACTGGCAGATGCATTATAAATATTGCAAACTAAATGCTCCTATTATAGTTAACAAATAAACTTCTTGTAGATAAAAAGTGAATTACTCATGCTTTACAGTGACTATAGGATTTCTTCTGCAAAAGCACTCTCACTAGCAAGCTGCTGAAATTGCTAAAAACTGGTAAAAATATGCAAATAGCATTGTATGTGTAAATAATTATGTAAGATTGTAAGATTAACCATAGTATGAACAAAGCAAAAATGTGCGTATATATTACAAATTTGACCATAATGAACCATACTTTTTTTATTTGATTATACACGCTTCATGAGGACAACATTTATTTCTCATTGCACTCTGCTTCCTTGCATTGTTTGTATGTTATTTGCATATAAGTAATTTATATATCTGATAACAGTATGCATGTAAATAACTCAACAGCTCACTGTGAGCCAGATCATGCTTGAAAAGGGTAATGCCAGATCAAAACAAGCTAACAACGTGCCCATTTGTAAAATGAGGAGTGTCATAATAAGACTACTGCTTCTTATATGACTGGCTTTTCAGTCTCCTCCCAGACCCAGTTTGCTCTCAGTATAAAACAATGCCATGGTCTCGAAGTAAACCTGCCCAATTGCTTCTCTGTGTAAAAATAAACTCTTACTCCCTCACTGACTGTTTCCTCAGATTTCATCACATCTTCCATTCTTGCTTGTAAAAAGACTCTCTAAAGTCTCATTATACATTTACTTTTCCCATACAGACCTTGATGGTCCCCATAAATGCCAGCCTGGCAACACCAAGTGTTGACTACTGGATGCCATATCTTATAGTGCAGATGAAGGCAGACCTAAAGGTCAGTGAGAGAGTGGGGGAGCCAGCTGACCATTAGGAAAGCTCTCTTTTCTCAGAAAGAATTCAGCGCCTGGAGATCACCTGGCTTGAGTGTTGACAGACAATGACACACAGTGTCATTAGTATTACGTAAGGCTGTGCCTTCTGCTACTATCTTGCACATAGGACTGTGCAGGGGAAGTCTGAGCTGCAGTGTGCTAAGTTCTTTGAGAACAAACATAAGGAAATGAAGATGTGAGCTACTGTGGCCTTAAGCATCCCAAAGTCCTACAATATAGCAAATACCAACCTGTCAATTGCTCTTTTGCTCAAGCTGTGAGCAACTATATAAAACCTGCAACTGTGTATTTTCAGTAAAGATGTAGCAAAGATGTGACAAATTGGCACAGCAAGTATTTGTCTTTTAAGATGTGAAATGTGGCAAGCTGTACACAACAACTATTTTTCCCTTGTAGCAATGCAAGAGAACTTTAAAAATAAACTATTTTATACACATACACACACATTAGCAGAGTTTAGAGCTCCTTTGATTGCTATTTCTGTCAAAAACTATCTTACTAATTTGGGGTTAGAACTTTCTAGATATCTGAACAAATTTGGTTTTGGGGAAGTTACTTAGATTTAAGTTTTTTAAACAACAAAAAAAATCTTTATCACTTATAGGCAATCATATATTTATATAGACAAAAACAAACCATACTGACATATTTTCAGTTGCAAACATTATAAATCACATATAATTTTCTATACAGTTATTTTCAGTTAAACATTACATAGCGCATTCAGTTCCTGCTTTCCCTTAAACATCATTCCTTCCCCAAAACATTATTCTGCATGCATTGTTCCCATAATTCCCAGTTTTCTATGTTAATTTCTACTACCCTTTTCTAAAGATCACACTTCCAGTTCTTTTATCTTTGTTACTATATTTACTACCGCTAGTATGGTTGGTTTAGACTTTGGTTTCTATTTTCTAGTAATTGCATTTTGACAGCCACCAAAGTTACTCAGCAAGGCCTACTATATCTAGATAATTCTGGTTCTGTATGGTAGCTCAAAAAACTAATTTCCTTAGTTGCACCAATTTGCTCACCCAGTATTTCTGACAGAATAGTCTGCAGGGGAATGTTTAAAGTCTGCCAACGTATTACACTTTCAAAAATATGTTCTCAATTAATTACCTCTTTCCTTCCCATCACACTTCCGATATTTGCAATCTACCTGAGGAAAAATTCTTTGGAGTCTGCTTGGAGTATAAAAGTACCTATGCAAACACTTCCAAGCAACTATCCTAAATCTTCAAAACTTTGTTGCATATTTGGGAGCCATACATATAACCTCCCATTGTTTCTTTGTGAATTGCTTATCCAGACTCTCTTCCCAATCCTTTATAACCTCCTCTGATTGATTCCTATAATTATCATGCAATATTTTATATGGCCTACTAATTATCACTTTTTAACAGTAGCATCTGTTCTAGATTCTACTAAAAGCCCTTCCGGTGCTGGCCTTTTACTTAGGATCCCCCTATTCCTATCTTTTTGCCAGTTTTCTGATATCAATCCTTGATAGGGAAGGCAATCTCTATCCTGTAGTCCAACTGTATTCTTGGCTTCTTCCCATTCTATTACCTTTCCTGTAATTATTTGCTCCCAATACTTTGTTTCCTTTGTCAGTTTTCTCCAGTAAATTCCTTCCCCATTACCTAGTCTCTGTACCACTAATTGCAGTCTTCCCTATTGGCAAAATCTCTTTTCTCCATGCCTGTGTTGACTTAGTTCTTAGAATACTTTCTGCTACTTTATGAATATAACATTATATATGGTTATTGTTATTCTCCTTAAGGATCTGCATCCAAAATCCCAGTCTCTCCTTATTTCTTGAGCTTCTCCCCTGTTTCATCATCATCCCTTTCCACTTTGAATTTTACAGGGCAGTTTCCTAAATTACATGAAAGCTTTCTGACATTTTTAAACATTCTCTTTTGAGTGATAATGGAGAACACTGGACTGTACGTAAGTGCAAATCTAGAATACAGTATGATGTGGCTACGCAAAGTCCAGTGTCCTCCATTATCACCTGAAACTGTTACTGCCACTAAATCTGATAAAAGTAAAAAGATTTTTCATTATTGATGTGCATATCTCCTATTTGTCTGTGACATTAATTAGAAAAATTCTTAACACTCTGAATAATAACATGCCCTTCAAATGTGGAACAGTGAGGAACATGGACTTTTTAAGACTCAAAATGAGGAACATTCCTCATAATAAGGTTACTTAAGAGGTATGAGTAACAATAATGGGTTTTCTACCCATTACTTTTAGCTTTGCCCCTGTTTATGGAGCAAAGTTGAGAGCTGCAGCCAAGAAGATATGCAGCAGTTTCTAGATGTTATAGAATTGCCGTAACTTTCTGAGAGCTATGCAAAAACACTGGTGCAGTCCAGTGTTCTCCATTATTGCCCTGTTTTGCATAGACTGATGTTTTAGGGTGTTGATCTCAGATCTCTGATGTAGTTTCACAGGTGCTGATCCAGACATGCCCAGTTTGCCAGGTTGTATTATGCTACAGTAATGCTTTACTGATAGTAGTTCCTCAGGGATTGATCCTGGGCCCATTACATTTTCACTAGTGAGGAATCAGATGTGGCTTTCCTGTGGTGAAACAACTGATGACACTGTGTTTGTAAGTGTTGCCTTTGGAGCAGACTAAAGTTCAGCCTGACCTACAGGGGTTGTACTCTGTCTGCAGATTTGGCTACCTAATAATTATCAATAATTGAATCTATTGAAAAAAGAAACTATATTATTAACTCCTAAGTCCATCCCTTTTGTCATCACCATGGAGGGCATATCTGTTTCTAAGTTAAATAACTGAGGCTCACGCTTTAAGTGTACAAAGAGACAGTATCTGATACAGTATCAGCCTGAAGAAGGCTCACTTAAGAGATAATGTACTCTGCAGAGTCAAACAGCACCTTGCCATGATTTTGAGGCCTAACATCATACACTGAATACTCCTACTTCATCTCTGTTGTTTGGTTTATGTGTAAACTGTAGCCAGGTCCTTTACAGTGTCAGTACAGAGCCTATGGCAATCAGTTCCTTGTTAAAATGTCAACACTCAAAATGCCGAGTGCTGACATGCAGAAAAAAAAATACATATATATATATATATATATATATATATATATATATATATATATAGGTCTACCTGACAACGTCGACAGCTCAGAACGCCGACACTGAGAACACCGACGCCAGAAGATCGACAACTGAGAAGACCAACGGATGAAAACACTGACGCTGAGAACACCGACATGGGAAAAGGCTGTGTAAGTATGCGGTAGTGACAGACGTTAGGGTACGAGTAAGGTAAGTGTGCGATATTGACGGTCTGTAGGGATAGGGGTGGGTTAAGTGAGTTAGGGTTAGGGTGCGGGTTAGGTAAGTGTGCGGTAGTGATAGTCTTTGGGTTAGGGGTGGGTTAAGTGAGTTAGGGTTAGGGCGCGGGTTAGGTAAGTGTGCGGTAGTGATAGTCTTTGGGTTAGGGGCGGGTTAAGTGAGTTAGGGTTAGGGCGCGGATTAGGTGAGTGTGCAATAGTGACGGACCTTAGGGTTAGGGTTTGGGTTAAGGTTGTAGATAGTTGTGTATGTGAGGTTTAGTGTGGGTTTGTAAGGATTTTGGTGTGCTTGTGTTGTGTGTGTGTGCTTTTTGGACAGGGGATTTGTTTTGTTTGTTGATTGTCGTTATTATGGTGTGTTGGGCATGTGAGGTTTCGTGTTTGTGAACTGTCGGTTATGTGGTGTCGGTGATTTCGTTGTCGGGCATGTGAGGTTTCGTGTTTGTGAACTGTCGGTTATGTGGTGTCGGTGATTTCGTTGTCGGTGTTGTGATGTGTCGGTGTTGTCAGGTAGACCCATATATATATATATATATATATATATATATATATATATATATATATATATATATTAAAAAAGCTGGAGAAAAGCAAATCTTGAATGCAGCTGCTGCCCTTAAAACTTTTTTTTGCAGGGAAGGCAAACCATACAACCCCCCCCAAACTTATATATACTAATTTCAAGGTTGCCATATCTCAGAGAAATTCTCTGTTTTGGGATTTACTCTAGCAGGTCCCAACATTTCAAATGGTTACTAAAGTAATCCTATAGTATTATAGCTTGGTTTGCTGTAGATGTGTCCTGTAGTTTCACCCCTACTATATGTGATAACTCTCTCTGTCAAACAAAACTCCATGTGCTACTCTGAGTCTTGTGTTCCACATGTTAAATGTGGACTTGTAACACACCAGTTTAAAAATCTTTTCATCGGCACCAATCAGAATATCAATATGCCAATATCAGACTAAACTGACAGTGCCTAGTACTCTCCAGTTTCAAGTTACCAATATTTAGCTCAGAAGTTCCTCAAATATCGAACCTCTTGCCACTGCAGGTTAAAGGTTGCTGCGCAGCTTCTAAAACTGAGCTCTACTCTTTTGAAGCAATCCTCAAGCTGCACTGTCTGTAATGTCACACAGAGAACTTTATGACCTGTTTGTATATCGACCTTTATATCTCCTTTCCGTGCCTGTACATACATACATATATACTGTGGCTGTATGAATGTGAGCCCGAAGTACTGTGCTATAATATTATAGTAACAGTTACCTGGCACGTGACTGTATTTAAGAAAACTATGTCAGATCCATATACTGTTTACTGTGCACTGCTCATCTGTGTATTATATCGTATTGTTTTATTTCTTATTACAGTTGTCTAATACACTGTTTATTGATGGAGCCTTTCTTAATGGGTGTCTGCTATAAATGGACTCTTCCCTGTCAGAGTAACCTGGTATTTGGTTATAATTAATAAATATATGCATGCATACATATTTCATCAGCTGGATGTCATACCTCTCAGCCTCATAGCACAAGAAATCTGCAAAAACTCATTAATAATGGGGAGGATAAAGGCCCACAAATAGGGACATTTTTTAAATATTGCTCTTAGAAACTTAGAAAGTTTGATAGAATAACAGGTTTTGCATTGACATGAATTTTCTGAAGGGAATGAACTCTGGAACTCAAATGTCTGCCATTATTTTTAACTTCAACCCTCAGTGATTTGCCAGAAAAAAAACATTTTATGAGGGATGGACACAAAATATGATGCAAAAATCTGGAAATTCTGTGAAAATTTGGACAGTTGAGAGCCATGACATCAATCAATATTTTCTTTGCTAAACAAGAACTGATCTGAGGTATGAAGTGTTTGCTAAAGGGGAAACATTTCTGCAGCTTGATGAAAATAAGTTTGTCCATTTGTTTGTGCTCATCAATAATTCCTATTAGATCTTAAAGTGACTATTATTTATTCTAGGAGTATGGACTTACTTTATTTTAATGTTGTATGCTGGCATTATTGTGAAAACATGGTAGACTGTCTATTGAAAATTTCAGAAAATAAAAAGTAAATACTGTTTCAATATCTTTGTTTTCCAAAGGAGTCTTTTGTCCTTCTCATTATGTGGACCTTACTCCCAGCTTCCACATCCTCACTAAGTAAAATAACCAATTTCTTAATCATACCATATAAAACAATAATGCATTTGGCTGGAACTGTCTTCCAACATGTCCTGACACTGGCCTTAGGTCCATTATTCTTTCACAAGCATTTCAAGGCACATTACAAATTCAGTTTTTATGTTAAAAAGAATAACATGGCAGATACTGTTTAATACCTTAAAATTAATATATAGTTTCCTTCTCACCCCACGCATTTGGATTTATGCTACAGTATTGACAGTGCAGTGTGTTATGGGGGGGGGGGTGCAGTATTCCAAAGGTACTATCCTTTGGATGAGAAGTATAGCATGTCCCATCAGCCTGAGTTACTGATAATTCAGGTAGACATTAAAGGCTTTATAATGTGACTGTGACAACTATTACTAGACTCCACCTTTGATTTTCTGTTTGCAAAAACATATTATAATTCTGATTTAGACAACTTTTGTTAAAAACCTACACTTCATAGTTTTGCTCAACCTCTTCAGCAAATGTAAAACTGTACCTGTGCATAATCTAACTATAATCCCCACAGTGCTGGGCTCATGCTTGGGTTTAGTTCTGAATGATCAGATTTGATGCTGTAGGTGGGAGCTAATCCTGCAGTGCTCTTGATTCTGGAATGAATTATAGCTATTATAGCATGCCAGCTATTTACATTTTAACCTTTTTGGATGATATTTGAATACTGAAGCTTTCCTGTAGTGTACATTACTGTACCTGATCATTGTGACAGTGAGTAACAGAGTTAACACCTTAGCTCCACCTTTGTGGTTTTAGATGGAAGAACAGTATCCATAGAGAGGAAGGAGTGAGGATCAACTACCACACTAAGCCCACCATTGGTAGTTAACAACTTGTCAGTATATTGTTCCCCAGTCCAGTATACAATAACACCATGTCATTCACACCATATCCCATGATGTTTGAGTTCAGAATCCAGTTCGTATTTGTTAGTGATGTTCGATACCACTTTGTAATGGAATACTGCAACTGCAAGTAATGCAATCTGATGAAAGGTCACTAACCTAGGAGTAATGCAGTTTTAAGTTGCTGGGTTAGCTAGACATTTCAATGACCTGACTGGAGGAATGCAGATTGCATAACTCCTGACACAGTATAAGAACTTCTAACTACTTTTGAAGTTGTACTTGCTGTGAGGGAAGTGGCTGAGTCGCCAGCTTACAACAAGCAAAATAATTTCACCTTAAAAGGCATCACTTTATCAGTTAGTATGAAGGCAAAATATTTCGCACTTACTTTGCTGACATTTGCTTTCCTGTTTGTTGACAACAACTAGCTATTCAGATGAACTGATAAAACTTTAAAGATCAGACTCTGAAATGAATAAAAAGCTGGCTGAGTATGAGGCTTCTCAAGAAGAGCTTTTTCAAATATAGTAGAATTAGAAGACAGAGAACACAAAGAAACCCTGATATTGTTGCTGTACTGGAGAAACTGGAAGTAACAAACTGTATTAATTTAATGAGAGCACAAATAAGCAACTGGACTTGTGTTCCACAGCAGGATTTGTTAATTGGAAGGCCACATACAGTATATGCTACAATCCTGGCCACAAGAAAGAAGTTGACATCTATATTAGTAAAGATGCAATTATACCAGCTGAAAGAGTTGATCTTGACAAAACTGGAGCAAAATGGAAAAGTATCGAAAACTGGAGACAACAGAGTGTTTGTGGAAAATGATTATTCACTGTATGTCTGACAGAAGAGAATCAAATTTATCCCAGTAATTAGGTCTGAGATTTTTTGCTATACCAGAGAAACTGGAAAGAACAGAATATATTAATTTATGAAAGCACAAATAAGCAACTAGACTGGTGTTCCATAACAGGATTTGTTAATTGAAAGGGTACATAGAGTATATGCTCCAAATCTGGTTATGAGAAAGCAGCCAAGACTTTCTGTATCCAGCTAACTTCAGAGTATTTGTTCCTGGAGGATCAAAGACATTTTTGATGCAGGACAATCTAAGGAGGAAATAAAAAAGTTTATCCAAAAAAAAAAAAAAAAAGTAAGTCAGGAAGCAGAAGGGGACACTACTTCACATTTGTGTCTCAGTAAAGTTCATAAAGAAACTTTGCCAGTGAAAGCCTTTCCAATGTTCCAAAGTAAAATACCTGAGAGACAGAAAAAAGCACAGAATCTGTCTACAAGAATTGTAAGTACCTCAGACATAAACTAGAGTCTGGTGTTGGGAGATGGAGATGATCAGGAAGAAGACCAGCAACACTGAAATTATTGAATAGCTGTGAGATTATAAAGCATCAATCCCATTTGTGAAATATGATTTTGCAAATAAAGGTGTCTGAGAAAAGACTAGACTTTTGTTGACTTTCTTAAACTTGTGGGTATACTATAAAGCATCTACCCCACATTACTTCTAAAAGGAAAAAAAAGAAGCAATTGTAAATAAAACTAGTTTGTTCTTATTAGTATTTTTGTAAAGCATTTCATGATATAGACTGCATGTTATATTGTAAAGCAATTTTATATACTGTACAGTTGGGCATTTCGAATGTGCAGGATTTAAATGTATTGGGGGTAGTCTTTTCACTGACAGTTGTATATGTTAACAACATCAAATTAAACAAGTACTTTTTAGTTGTAGGAAATATAGATTTTACAGTATAAAGAGAGAAGAAAGGCTGAGCAGAAGCAAATTTAAGTGAGTGTCATGCTAATAATGGTAATTTCCCTTAATGTCTTTGGCTTAAGTTATGAACAAGTTTTTTATGTAAGCAAATAGATTGAAAAATAAGACAAACTGATGAAAGCCATGTAAAATGCTAATCTTCTTGCATCTGCAAAGATATTAGCTTGCTTTTTTTCCATTAGCAAATGTTCTTAGTGACAGACAAGTAGCCTGTAGTTGAAGGCAGTTAGCCAGAGGAATTGGGTACGTTCTGTTCTGCTTGAAATGTACAAAGATTACTTCAAGCATCTGCAAGTTGCAAGCAGTTCAGCAAAAAATAAAATTTGAAATTATGGGACATGAATAAAAGACAGTAGCCTCCCAAGCAGACTTAATACTTTAATATATTCAATAGAACAGTGCATACTTCAGTTTTATTCAAAGACAGCCACTGCACAGATATATAAAATGGTAAACAAAACCCTTAAACAAGCCATCAGAGAGTATAAGACCAGAGTCACCACCAGTGCTAAAGATAATCCCAAGATCTTCTTTAGTTACACCAGGAAACTTAAAAATAATACATTAGTATGCACCAAACTTATTCCTAATGGAGCATCCCTCATTCCCAGTGGAGTCCCTCAACCATTGCAAATATCCTTGTATACAAATATAACTCTAATTTCACACACACACTTCTACCCAAATGTCTTCTCCATTTCCACCTGTACTGTCCCACAAATCACCATAGGTCAAGGTCTGTTAACTTCTCTTAAACCAAGTGCACTGGCTTTGTGGGTCCTAATAATATTCTGAGGTGCTTGCCTGTAAGCATTAAACATTATTTAGTTAATTTTCCTCTTAAACCTTTTCAGCCTAAGTCTATGTGCAGGTTATATCCCAGAATCACAACAACAGCTATAATTATGCCACTGCACAGGGAAGACCCCACAACTAACTTCAGTAATTATAGATATATTTTGCATACAAGTACTGTCTGCAAGATTATGGAGTGCATAATTGTTGAGATAATAAACAGCAAGATAGGCAATCTTTAAACCCTTAACTCTAACCAATTTGGATTCATTAAAAACTGGCCTTATCTACTCAGCCTTGTTCAGTTCTTCAACAGGTTTACTGAAGCTCTGAAAGAGGTTCAGTTTATCTACACCAATTACTGTGACCTTAGTAAGGCAGTTGACACCATTTTCTATGCAGGTTTTACAGATAAACTCTAACAATTAAACATTAACTTCGATGTTGCCTGCTGGTTAACAAACTGGCTCACTGATGGAGCCCTGACTATGATGGCAGTTTATACCTCTTCTAGTCAGAACAAGATTACTGATATTTCACAGAGCTCATTCCTTGGCACCCTCTTCTTTGGCAACTATCACTTCTTAACTGAAATTTTAGCATCAAGGAACTTTTGCTCAATACATTTCTGAATGACTGACAATTATATGTAGTTGCCAAATCTGCCTTCTAAGAATCAGATTCATCAGCAAGGCCTGTATCAGACAAACCTCCTAGTGTGTCAGTCAATGTCATACTGAATGCCAAAAATATAGTATAGTTACCTTTGGCAAAGCCACCACTCCATCTTACATCATTACTAGTGCCCTGCTCAGATCAAACAGTCATGAGAGACTTGGAATACCTGTGTTGATTATGAACTTGTTTTAGAGCGCCATGCCTTTGTCATGGTGAGACAGTCCTTCTACCTTGTTCAGATTATCAGCTGGGGTATCTCATCCAGATTGGGGAAACTCTTCATCCCAATATATTCTTCCCTGATCAGGCCTATCTGGAATGCAGCACCCACTTATCTAAGTACCTTAATCTGCTTAAAAGACCCCAAAGTTTCTTAACCAAAAATATCTCTGGCTTAGACAACGTAAGCTACCTCAACAGGTTAAATACCAGTTCATTCTACCAGAGAGGCTTCTGTGGGGTGACCTCTGTTTAGGTTATCAAGCAATGAAAGTTACTACCCTTTTCAACCTCTTCCACCTTCATAAAACCAACCATTTGGAAAATGCAGTTCTATAGACCTTAACTTCTCTTGTAGGATTAACAATACTGTCTGGCTCTGGAGAAAAGAGATTTTGCCAGTAGGGATGACCACAGGTAGATGCACAGAAAACAGGCAAGAGGGTCTGAAATTTACTGGTGAAAAATGACAAAGGAACAGAGGTATTGTGAACAAATAACTAGAGAGGGAAAGGTAATAGAATGGGCAGAGACCAAGAAGACATTTGGACTGTAGGTTAGAGACTACCTTCCCTATCAGGGATTGATATCAGAGAATAGGCAAGGAGAAAATGACAGGGGAGGTCTAAGTGAAAGACTAGTTCTGGTAGAGTTTTTAGTCCAATATAGAACAGAAGCTGCTGTTAAAAAAGGGGATAATTAGTAGGGCATGCACAATATTGCATGATAACTGTAAGAATCAATCAGCAGAGGTTAGAAAAGATTGGCAGAAGAGACTGGAAAAACAATTTTATAAAGGAATGATAGAATGACATATATACAGCTCCCAAATATGCAACAAAATGTGGAAGGTTTAGAATTTTTGCTTTGAAGTGTTTGCGTAGGTATTTTAATACCCCAAGCAGACTTCAAAGATTTTTTTCTCAGGTAGATAACAAATGCTGGAGGTGTGATTGGGAAGGAAGAGATAACTCAGAACATGTTTGTAGGAGTAACCAAAAAGCTCCAAGGAAAGGGTGCCACAGAACCAAGAACCAGTAAAAACACAACAGGCATCCAAAGAGGCAGGAGGTAATAAAGCCACGAGCCTGTAAGTGAAAGCAACAGCAGGTTTATTCACATAAACGCCACACCATACAATGCGTTTTCATCCACTAGACTTCTTCAGATGTAAAACGAATGAATAAGAAGCTGTGACTACTTATATACCCCTCCCAATTTTAATCAAAAATTAAAACAATTATTCAATTAAAACCAGTAAAGTCTTGTTAACTAAAATATTGGTAACAGTCTAACAACTTAGCACAAATGAAAATAAAAATAAAAGCATATGTATTTTTTAAAAACTTTAGAATAAAAAAATATATATAAATACTACAAATTACAATGTGTGAACAGATAAATAAACATAACTGCAAAAAACCTGCAGAATAAACTTGCAAAACAGTATATACTTGTTTTATAGTTTTGCAGCTCTCATTTTTAAAATAGGGGCAATAGATATATATTCATTGAGCCCTGGGAATTCATTGGCTTCCAATAACAACTGCCAAAATATTTCTCTCACCTCTATCCTATTTTCCCACAGCCCCCCCCCCCTCATATCACATTGAACCATTTCTACAACAAAAAAAAAACATTTTGCTTGCGGATATATCATAGTATGTTTGAACAAGGCATTATTAGTGTCTTGGGCTCTAATAGCATATAAATGCTCATAAATCCTTCTTCTGACTTTACGGGTAGTTTTTCCAATGTAAAATGCACCACAGGTTTTGCATAAGGCTAAATAAATCAAGTGTTCACTGTTGCAGTTGGAAAAACTACTACTCTGAATCTGGTAATCTCTTTGTAAAATATGTACAGAATCCTGTCTGAGTATATAAGGACATTGTGCGCAAGACCCACATTTATAAGTTCCCAATTTCTTGCGTGAAACAATAGTACCATTGTACTCCAGTAGTTCCTTGAGATTTCTACCTTTTTTATATGTAAATCCTAGGGTGTTGGTGAACAAAACATCCAACTTAGAATAACACCTGAACCTGCTCCAATGTTGGTTAATAATGTTTTTAACCCTAGATGTATTCTGGTTATAAAACATAACATAATTACCCCCAAAAATTCTTGAATTCTTTACTGGTGACAGTAACCATAGATGTTGTGTGGTACCCTGTGTATTTGTTGGTACTACAACACCTGTATCTCCTGTCCCAAAATAGGGGCAAACCTGCCCGTTCTCCCATTTTTTACTTCCTCCAAGACTTCTTCAATTAAATAATTGGGATATTTTCTAGATATAAACATTTCTTTGACTCTCTGACTTTCTTGCTCGAAGTCCAAATCCGAAGAGGTCATCCTACAACTGCGGACAAATTGTCCCTTGACAATACTTCTGCTTAAATGGGTGGGAACTGGTGAAGTATAGGCATGAATTAGAAAAAGTTTCCTTTCTGTATACACTACATGTAAATTGATGCCCTAGGACGTCTTTTTAAATAGTAACGTCCAAAAAATTCATATGGTCATATGTAATGTGAGAAGTAAATTTCAAGAACTTAGTGGTGTGGTTTAAGTAATTTATAAATTCTATTAACTTATCCTCACTACCTTTCCAAAAACGCAGATATCGTCCAGGTAACGTTTGTAATATACCCAATGTTGTGCATATTCAGATTGGAACACAAACGTCTCTTCCCATACCATGAGCACAATGTTAGCATAGGTGGGGGCAATGCTTGCCCCCATAGCCACTCCCTGGGTCTGTTTGAACAACTCACCCTCATAAAATATAAAATTCTGTTCCAATACCAAATCCATCAGCGCTGTATATAGCAAAAGGGTATTATGGTCCAAGTTCCCATGTTGGTGAATGGCATCCTGGAACCAGCCATTGGGATGGGGTTATAACCATGCAAAGAAAACACCCGATAGCCGCATGCAGGATGGCTTCATAACCAGCTCTCACTCAAAGGAGTGAAGAAGGATCAATCAATAACACAGCTTGATAATCAGCAGCAGGGAAAAGCTATGCTGACTTCAAACTTATGGTGTAATTATTTTCTTCAGACTAATGTACGAATTATACACTTGCATGTTTTCTGAGGACATTTTCCATAGGCACTACTCAGTTATCTTCTAGGCAGTACTTATACATTTTGATAAAATTTCTTCATGAGAAAAGTGTACAAAACATTTGGTATTAAGGTATAACAATGCATCAGTGGATATATCAATACAAGCTTGTTTTTCCTGGCATCTTCAATATTCTGCTACCAGACTTGTTTTACAGGCATTCTGCTATTTATTTACAGAATTTCTTAAACAGAATATGCTTGTTCTATTATTTTCAATGTGGTTATGCATTTGTTTATTGCTTCATTACAAGTGACTTCCCTTTCTTGCAAATGGTGTATAGCAAAATGTAGCAGTAAGACACACTGAAGATACCCAGTATACACAGACAGGAGGGGAAAAATGGTAGAAAGGAGAGAACATGGTCTATGTTGTCACATCCACTTGTCTTTTTGCTTACTCCACCTCTCCATCCTGTCCACGTCCCTCTTCTATGAACCCTCATTGTCCTACCATTGATTTATTTATTTTACATTTGTTGACTGGGCTAGTCTAGCTGGATATATGTCCATTTTCAGTAGAGGCCCGGGGAGAAAAGCTTCACAAGGATCAGACAACATTAAAAATATTTAAAATTGAAATTACAAAATTTTAAGATTAAAAATACAATAACAGTTACAAAACATTAAAGTTCAGTTACAGATACATTAAAGTTTAGTTAAGATAAAATACAGATAAAATACCTCTCCCCCTATTTTCACAATTAAGGTTTTTTTTTTACAGTGTGGGAAAGTAATAGAAGGAAGAGGGAGATTCCCAGAACAACAAAGTGATAAGTAAGGAATGGGAAAAGAAACTAGTTATAGAAGAGAAGAAAATCAGGAATGGGAGAGAGTAGTAAAGGGGAAGTTACCCCCTCAAGCAGAAGCAGGTAGGATGTCTGTTAAGTCTATCTTGGGTATGCTAAGTCCCACTTAAAGGTAGTAACCTTTGAAGTGACAATAATGGGAGAAAGGAGAGAGAACATGGTCTATGTTGTCACATCCACCTGTCTACTGCCTTCTCTTCCTAATCCTTATAGACCTACCATTGAACCAGGCAAGACATTCAGGTACTCTCGCAACCTACCTTAATATCATATCACCACTTATATCTGCAACAATATCCACAGACTTTGCAGATTCCTGCAACAGGACTCATATAGCCTATTGCTAAGCTAACGTGTGAAAACTTTAAGTAACTCGTCTCTGATTAATTCCTATATCTACTTTCCACCCACTGCAATAAATTTCCTATATACATTTTGCTAGATGAAAACTACTCATATAGAATGTTCTCATGTATACACGCTGTTGCTTGTATAATATATTTGATTTGAGAATGATTACTTATGTACTGTTTTTTTTTTCCTCCAGTTGTATAAGCTGCCAATAATATGTACTAAATGTCTTTATTAATGTAAATTCTGTATTGTATGTGAAATATCTTATATCTGGAGCTTTTCTCCCTGGGACTCTACTGAAAATGGGCATTTCTGGCCCAGCTGGACCATCCTGGCAAATAAATGCAAATAAATAAATAAAATAAAATACATGTTCACAAAGTACTGAAGTGCATTTTTAGAGGCTATGAACTGAGATTTGTAAACATTTAAAATGACATGGCGGAGTGAGAAAGTATGATGCTTTAGGGCATACTGAATAGATGAACAGGTGTTCCCCATGCAACATTGTACTATTCTAAAGCTGGCATTGTGCCATGCTATAGAGCAATGTACTGTGTGCAAAATGCTTAAAAATTGTTGAGACATGAAGAAGCACCATTAATAGCTGACATATATATGTTTTTTTCTCATTTCATTGTGACACACCCATCAACACAATTAATTTTCCCACTCCCACATACCTAGTCTCCCTTCACTAAATCATTGTCATTTTTTGCATCAATATTTCTAATTCACTTTTCTTTTCTACTTCCAGAGTGTTCTGTCTTACTTAAATATGTTTATATTTTATTGAGTTTTACTGCTATGTTAGCTAAGTACATACATTTTATATTGATTTGTACTCATGTAAAAATATCATTTTACTTAAGTACTTTTTCTCTGTACTGAGTTTGTACTCCCAGGCTGAGTGAGAAAATGATCCATACTGTACAGAAGCTCACAAATACAGATAAATGAATAAATAACTAAAAAAGGTTCTGCATACAGTAACAATCACAAGGGTACATGATATAATAAAACAGAACAAATGAAATAAGCACTGGCTGTATATTGCAGCTTTTTGAGTTATACAGCATGCAGAACAAATGACTGCAAATGGAATCCACAAAGAGCAGATGGGGACTGGGAGTTTAGATCCATTATTGGACTACATGTAGCAGCGGAACGTCATAACGCTCAGTCAGAAGGAATTATGCCACACAATGGCAAGCAACCTATAGGACAGTATAATGGACAGGGAACAGGGCAAGAAGTTGCAGGCTAGCAGCACTTTTGATATGGATCTGCCCAAAAGGGGCAGAACAGACATTTAAAGAAGCACAATACACTTTTACAGAACAACTTGAATGGAACTGTGCAAGGCAAGTAATGGATGCAAACAGGCAAAAAAATCATAGACATGAAAAACATATATTCCCCAGACATAAACCTATTGCCAGGAATGTGCAACCCAAATTATGGCAGGTTAGTGATAAGTCAGGCAGGCAGGTGCAGCATCTAGTCATGTTAGAACAACACAAGCAGAAGTAACACAACATAGGCCATTCATAGCAAGTCCAAGTGCACTGTTTGTGAATGCATTTAGTTTGAATTAAGGAAATGAAACTAAATGTAGTTAGAAATGAGTGAGATTGTGGTATTTGTGTGAAACTGCTGCATACTGGAGACAGGGAAATTATCCATTTTGGTGGTATTGTTCAGACTTAGAGTTGATATATTTAAGTTAGTGGGGGTGTGGGAGATATAGTCGCCCATGTAGTAGGGTGTAGTGAGGCTTGCCATCTGCAAAAAGCACTTATATTTTTTTTAATTGCATTACTTTAATAATTCCATTCTCTGATAAACTGTATATGGTAGAACAGAATCTGAAGTAGATGCAATTTCACTGATTACCATAAATCCCACAACACATGGTCACAAGTTCACAAAGTAGCTGTGATGTCCACAACCATGCCATGACATCCACAAAAGCAATGCTCACATATTTTACAGACAACAGTGCACACACAGCAGTGTGCCAGGAAAGACTGTGCAACATATTACAACATGGATAAACAGATACACACACACACACACACACACACACACACACACACACACACACACACACACACACACACACACAGCAATAACAATGACTACTTATGTGTGTGCATGTGTGCATGGGACATGGATTCCTGTGGAAACTGACTTAGGGGATGCATAAAATGTACAGGAGTATTTAGACTGACATTTCCTGTAATTCTCTATTATCCACACCACCATGCTGTTGGCATGAAAGCTCCTGCAAAAGACCTGTGATGTTTACCAGTGCATCAGTGTTCTGCACAACCTCTGTACATTTTGTCTGTGATCTGTGCCACTTGACATTATGCATTTAGGTCCACTTTTGAATAGCAGTGATGGATGCTGTCAGATACTGTCCTTGATAAGCCTGGTAGCTGGCAGTCTGATGTGATCCAGGGGTTAAGAGGATGACCTGAATTCTAAAGTTGCCCTCCTGTAGGATGCAGTAGGCTCAGCCAACCACTGTCATGGTATCCTGTGAATGTCTACAATCCCATGCTGCTCTGGCATTATCTACTTTTGCAGTGGATAGCCCAGGTTTATCCACATCTACCTCATTAGCCAGCTATGGAATGAGGGGGCTGCAAAAATAATTAGCATAAGCACCAAACCTGCAAAACATATGCAAACTTTGTGCAGCACTGAATTCCTCACAGATAGTGCAGACATATTTTACTCTGGGCATTCATAATAACATTTGCATGGTGTTTTGTCTAATGTGGAAACAATGATATGGACAGCATGGTGAGTACGACAGTACATACAGGAATGTAAGTACTAGTGTATATAACAATGGTTGTTTCCGAAACACGATTCAAACAAAGGTCCAGCATGAGAGACAGTAAACAGTAACCACTTTGTGACATCTTTGCCACCCAACAATTGCAAACAAATGTGAAATGTGTACGTCTTATCCAGTGACATTCCCGCTATAATACAATGAGGCAGGTTAAGCCTTAGAAACAGTGAACACAAACAAGTGTGAAGGAAGTGGTAATGGTACATCACAGGAGTACACAGCACCAGTGGCGGCTGGTGACTTCAAATCACAGGGGGGCTGCAGGAGACGCTGAATGGGTGGGGTCAAAGGGAAGGGGTGTGGTCAACCATAAAGGGGAGGAGCTATGCACAAAACCACAAAAAACTAACTTTAATTAAATACGCTGCCCTGGGTGGCAAACCATCATTATGAAAGTCCAATCAAGACAAAAATAAGTGTAGAAGAATAAAAATATTTCAATGCATTGGCTGCATGACAGCTTACTTAATATCTAGATGGAAACAAAAGGTTGTGAGGCATGAAAAAATAAATTACTTTTTAAATACATTAGTGGAATGCCAGTCAAAATCAAGTACAAGAAAAACCAGAAGCACTCAACTCAAACCACTTCTCCTTGCACTGCAGTTCTAATTATAATATATTCAGCTTTATTATATATTCAGCTTTATTAAAGTACCAAGCAACATGCTGAAAGTAGAAATCTATGTGATGCCCCCACTTGTAAAAATGTTTCTTATCCAAAAAAGACCTGCTGCCTGACGACTTGTTTCATGGGGAAAACATGATAAAAGTAAAAAATGAAAAGCAAACAAGAAACAAGCTCAAGATACATTGCTTAAAGGATTACTGTACAGGTTATGGACCACACATGATTGGCATTCTGTTTAGTTTACGGGTAAAGTCTGTAGAGATGACTGGAAGTCTCCAACAAGTGTAATGAGCTTTTTAAAATAATGGAATCCTGTCCTTTAATACCCAAGGCTTTTACATTATCTAGTCAAGTATTCTCTGCATGGCAACAACAGAAAGGCTTTCAGTGTTGGCAATTGTTTAACAGTATGCTTATTAAAGCTTACTTGCATCTTACGATGTCAGACAAGCTTACCTTATGGTCATTAAAGCATTGCTACTTAAACACAGAGCAACAGGCACTTTGAGTAATAAGCATAAATCTGAGTAATAAGCATAAATCAGCAGTACAAAAATATGACAGAAACCAGACCATTCTGCAAAATCAAGGACAGATGAAAAGCCACTGTAATACTTATGCAGTGTGTCCTCCCCATCCAAGGTAGATACAACTACTCCTTGCCTTGCTTGGACACATCCAGAGTCACTACATGGGGGAGTGGGGTGCAACAAGCATGTCACAATTTGAAATCTCTCTGGCTGACTGTGATGGCCCTGACACATTTGTCATACCTCTCAACCTCAAGAGCAAGAAATCTGGACAAAGCCATACACAGAAGTGGGACAAAGGCACAACAATAAGGACAATTTTTAAATATTGCTCTAATAAACTTAGAAAGATAATAGAATAGGTCTTGCATTAGTATGAATTTTCTGAAGGGTATAAAATACTTCAGTCTTTAGTGATTTGTCACTAATTTGCCAAAAAACACAATTTTATGAAAAATGGACCAAAAATGTGATGCAAAAATATAAAATAGACACACAATACAGCTGCTACCTGTCAAAGAAGGGACACTTTAATATTAGTACTGCTACCTTGAGCAGCTGACAAAATAAAAGAATTTACATGCATTTCAAGTAATCTATAACTTTGATTATTACAGTTATTTCTTAATTGTAAACCCTCCATGTTTTCTTCCAAAATTGCTATTTTGCGGAGGGATTATTAGGGGGAAGAGCAACATTTTGAGCCAAAAATTGGGGACAGTTGAGAGGTTGGCTATGCCTAATTCTATAAAGCAATTTATTTGCATGTACCTCTCAACCTGTTAATGCAGTAAATCTGAACAAGGCCAAATATATTGGGGCACATATAAACAGTACTAAAAATTGCTCTTGTATAAATTGAGACAGTTGATAGAACGGCTCTTACTTTAACATGCATTTTATGAAGGTTATGAAGTCTGAAACTTATTATTTAGTGACTTCTGGCAAATCATTTAGGAATTAAAACTACAAATTTTATGAACAACAAACCAAAAATAAGAAGCAAAAATCTATTCATTCTTTGAAAATCTGGACAGTTGGGAGGTATAGTTCAGCTGGGCCTGTCTGAGTTTGCTGCCCCCGACAAAATAATGGTTGAACTGGAGCCTCTGCAGCCATTCCAATTAACCATTACTTGGCTATTTCACTCCATTTACCATAAACACTAATGTGCATACTGCTTTACTTCAATGATTGGACTTCATTTGAAAGTTTTATTTTGTATTTTACAGCACAAACATTAAGTCATCTGTTAAACAAAGCAATGCAGTCTCACAATGAAAACTTAGCATTAAAACTTCTCTGCCCTTGAAACTCACATTCATTGAAACAGCATTGAAACCCACATTCAAAGAAAATACATTTTGCCAGTGGCAGATAAAGATTAATTTTGGGCTGTTTTCGAATCATAGGCCCCTTGCATATGAAACATACATGTACTCTTTGATACACCTTCCTCATTGTACTAAAATTATATTCCTTGTACAATACAGTACACTTGTTAGAGGGTGTTTTAAATTTGTTTTGAACATTTTTCCAGTAAGCAATGAAACAAAACATATGCACCCATAATGGCAAAACTGCCCAGTTGAGAACATTTATCATAAAAAAGTCTACTCAGACTTCCACAGTCCACCATTATTAGTAAATATACACAATTCTACAGTCCACCATTATTAGTAAATATGCACAATTCCACAGTCCACCATTATTAGTAAATATGCACAATTCTACAGTCCACCATTATCAGTAAATATGCACAATTCTACAGTGCACCTTTATCAGTAAATATGTACAATTCTACAGTCCATATTAAGTGAATTCAGTTCTTGCCATAGCAGTCAACCTTAGCACAAAAACCTGGACGAAGCCAATAATGGGGGAATACAGTCCCAAAAATAGGGACAAATTTAAAATATTCATCTTATAAACTTAGAAAATTGCTAGAAAAAAAGGTTGTGCTACTATGTATTCTGAAGAACATGAAGTTTGAAATTCAAATGCCGGTCAATTTTACTGCGGACAGAACAAATACAATTTTCAGCAGAGACGCAGGGATTAATACTGCAGACACGTCTTTGTAAAATGGCAGGGCACCAGAGCAAATCCACACAAACACAGGGAGGAGATGCAGACTCCACACAGAAGCCACCCCAACCAAGAATCAAACCAGAAAACCTATAGCTGTGAGGCAACAATACTACCACTGCACCATCAAATCTGCAAGGAATTAAACATTCAGAAACCTGAAGTCTGAAATTCAAATGCCGGTCAATTTTACTGTGGACAGAACAAAAACAATTTTCAGCAGAGACGCAGGAATTAATACTGCAGACACGTCTTTGTAAAATGGCAGGGCACCAGAGCAAATCCACACAAACACAGGGAGGAGATGCAGACTCCACACAGAAGCCACCCCAACCAAGAATCAAACCAGAAAACCTATAGCTGCGAGGCAACAATACTACCACTGCACCATTAAATCTGCAAGGAATTAAACATTCAGAAACCTGAAGTCTGAAATTCAAATGCCGGTCAATTTTACTGCGGACAGAACAAAAACAATTTTCAGCAGAGACGCAGGGATTAATACTGCAGACACGTCTTTGTAAAATGGCAGGGCACCAGAGCAAATCTACACAAACACAGGGAGGAGATGCAGACTCCACACAGAAGCCACCCCAACCAAGAATCAAACCAGAAAACCTATAGCTGTGAGGCAACAATACTACCACTGCACCATCAAATCTGCAAGGAATTAAACATTCAGAAACCTGAAGTCTGAAATTCAAATGCCTGTCAATTTTATTTAACATTTGTTAATCAGGACAGTCTGACCTGGAACAAAAAAACAATTTTCAGCAGAGGCCCAGGAAGAAATAATGCAGACATGTCTTTGTAACATGGGAGGACACAAAAGCAAACCCACACAAACACAGGGAGAAGATACGGACCCCACAATGAAGGAACCCCAGCCAAGAATCAAACCTGCAAACCTGCAGCTGTGAGGCAACAATGCTACTACTACACCATCAAATATCAAGCACTGCAACATTTACAAACCACAGATATTATGAGGAACAGATCAGATCAAATATGAGGCAAAAATCTGCAATTTTTTTACAAATGGTGGTGGTTAGGGAACTCAAGTCTTTAACACCTGCATACAGGGTACAGGGTTCAAGCCTGAGGTATTCCCTACCACACCACCATGAGCACCTGGGGCATTTTCACACACACACACACACCCCTCCAGTTACAAGCACCAGTTAACACATACACAACTCCAGTTAAAAGCACCAACACATAAAGTAAAATGCACCATACACTTACCTGTCTGTTCTCCATACCATATCCTGCCTGCGCAATACTCACAAAGACCCGCGAGATCCCAGTAAAGCTCCTTCCTGACGACGAGATCCCAAGCTCCCTCCCGAGACTGTTCTGGCTGTTGCTGTTGCAGTCCGGATGCGATATATCCTCCCAGCGTGTCTGTGCACTTTAAAAGTGCACAGACGTCTCCTTGCGTCCCTCTATGGGTCCTGCCGGACTGCCTTGAGCATGTGCATAGACCGACGGTAGTCAGGACTACTGCGCATGTGCGAAGTCCGCGAAATTTAAAAAAAATATTTTTTTTTGTTTTCTTTTATTTTTTGTTTTCTTTTTTAATTTGAGGGGGCTGCAGTCCGGCAGCCCGATGCCACGAGCCGCCCCTGCACAGCACCACTGTCTGTAATAAGCAACACTACTGTTATACTTTCAAACAACATTAGGTGTAGGAACTGTACTTAAAGCAATGTTAAGTGTGTTTGCTATACCCATGGCTATCAGTGCCATATCTAGAATCAGTGCCAGTGTTAATATGTCTCCAGTATCAACATGTGAATGTGACCAACAAAGGATATCACAAAGTGAATGCATGCAACACAACACCCATGCATGGTAATATGAGCTGCTCATAAACTATCTCACATGGAACCATCAGTACGGCTTCAGCCACCCCAAGGCACCTTGGATTAGCACACTGCTACAACATAGACACCAAAATAAATATTGTGCAGTCAGTCAATAATAGTTTCACCAAAGCACATTTAGTTTCAGCAAGACAAATGAAGAGAGCTTTTGGATTTTAATGTTTGTTTTGAGGGGTTTCATATACCTATTTCATGCAGGGAGAGACCTTGGTTCCCACAATGTCTGTCCAAAACAATGAATTTCACATTTGGAAAAACTATAATGAAGAGCTTAAATGTGTCTTTTCATGAAAGCATTTTTTTTTGCTATGCCCCACAGACTCTACACAACTTCTGGCTATTTATCCTGGCCACAAACCCCACCCAACCCCAAATCCTCCTACTGCTCTCTTTCCCAGATGATCCCCTGACTCCTCTGGAAGTCCACCGTGTGGTGACTTAGTGTTAAGCCTGGGAAGTGAAGGATCTGAAGGGAGCTGCATGCATGAAGCTAGGGGTTATCATTCTCATGGTGGCCCGTCATGCACCCCATTTGTGAAAGCAGCAGGCCAGAGGATATCAGGTTATCATCAGTTCCCCCTGCTTAGCATGAAATGTCTTACAATGCTCCTGGTTTTCATCAAACGCTATCCAGGCATGGGTTTTCCCAGTCTTTTCCCTTAAAATAAGAGAGATAGCCATGGGTCACTTCATCCTACCCCCATCCCTGTGGCTAACCCATTCAGATGCCCACATCTATTTCCAAACTTAAGTTGCCAATACCAAAGATAAATGTCCTTGCTTCTGTGCCATTAGGTCAGATATTTTTCATGAAAGTGTTTTTGTAAAGGGAGTGATCCTCCCCCCCATATCTCAGACTTGTATAGTCTAATTTCAGTGCCAAGTTGCTTTATAGGAGTGGTGCACAACCTTTGTGAGGGGAGGGCCATTACAAGAATTCTTAATGCATCTGGGGGCCACCTCAAAACATAATAAGTCGTTACGAGTTAACAATAGGTACAGGTGACTGGCATTTTTACTTAAGACAGCAGTCATGAAATTATCTGTTTTCTACATCAACTTTGCATTTAACTTTATTCTCGCTTGCAGCCATGACTTATTACAAACTCTTGCAGAAAGTTACTACTGTTTACCGACTGCAAGTTAGAAACAAGAAAGAATAGTTACTTCCAAGGCTAAAATTAGAGGTGTGCACAACTGCAGTCAATTAGGTAAGTAAGAATGTGCTGGAAAGTTTGCATGACTGGAGTAAGCCATAGTATTTTTTCACTTTTTAAAACATTTTTTGGTTACTCTCTGCAGGCCGGATGGCTTTGCGTGGCAGGGTGGATATGGCCCCTGGGCCAGACATTGTGCACCACTGCTTTAGCATAAAGGTTAACTCCAATAACACTTTTGCAAAGAGCCACAGTCTGGCTTTTTATTTTAAGATTTTTGAATTCAAAACATAAACTAATGAGAATATGTAGTATAAGTGGAATTCTTTGCACTCCTCCTAAGTAAATTAATTACTCTTTTTACAGATGTAATAGAGCATTATAATTTACCAAGTCCAAATACTCTACTTGATTGGCTTGTCCCAGTCAAATGATTCCCAGTAAAACAGTCATTGACCAGATAAGAGAATGCTTGCTAAAACATCATAACTTTTTTTGTACAGTTACACACCGCTGCACTTTCCAAACAAGTATCATAACCTACCATGTCCAGCTGTTACAGTGCATGACACAGTCCACTGTACTGTAATAAAACACAGAGACACATTAAGCAAAGGTACTTACCACTAGACTCTGGGCCAGAGACACAATTACTCCCTGCTGAATATACACAGTTGTGATGAGATAATTATAAATTATCAGAAACTTTAAAACAGTACTTTATGCAGTGACAAGCTTTTCACATTCCAAATTGTTTGCTCAATTATATATTCAGTTCTGAGATCCTAACACGATGAAAAAATGGAAATATTTGCTTTTTTGGCAAACTTCTTGTATTTTCCTTTTTCCAGGGTATTGTGAATTGAGGAAGAGAAAACAGCTTTACTAAAATGCAGTGCTCAGAAGTGCTTTCATTGACTTCTGAAAATAATGTCTAGGTTTGTGCTGTTAGGTTTCCAAGTAATTGAGAAATGTGCCATCAAAGACCATTCCTTTTCTGGTAGCAGTGCTCCTCATTAAACGATCGAGGCACAATGTTAAGCCCAGTCCTCATATTACAACAAACTATGTCATGTGGCTGATCAACAGACAGGTATTCTGTTTCTAGCATTACTAAGCAGATAAAATGAAGGGTGTTGCACTCCATCCACCATGGTGCTTGGGTCTCTGTCTGCATCTTGTAAATGTAAATGCTTTTCATAGTAGTAGCAGTTTCTTACACTGGATGACCAGTCGCACAAACCACATATGAATAACTGCCAGCTCTAAAACAGCACCTGCATGCCCTGTGCTTTATGTAGCAGGATTGCAGCATTATAACAATACTCCAGTTTATCGGCCATGTGGTTGTTCTTATGTATACAACTCAACAGCGCATTATATACAATACTGTGTGCTGAAAGGAGAGGAAAGTGGAGACATCACATGGCAAATATGTAACATGTGGTGCTCATACCAGTATGCTATATGATGTTGTATGTGCAACCTGTGTAGTATAATAGGTATGTTACTTGATTTAAAAGAAGACACTCATCGGTTAACTGCCCTAGTTAGTATACACGGTATGGTATAACTGTAGATCCACTATGAAAGACTGACATCCAAACATCTGAATGCAACTAGTCAATCCTAAATGATTAAATACCACCACCAAATCAGACAAAGTGAAAGTTGGCATTATCAGTGTGTGTGTGTGTGTGTGTGTGTGTGTGTGTGTGTGTGTGTGTGTGTGTGTGTGAGTGTGTGTCACACAACTTTGATGAAAGTTGAAACAACCTGCAAGTGTGAACACAATATACACAGATGGCAATCTTACAGTGTAAATAAATAAATAAATAGTAAACTAAACTTAATTTGAGAATAGTAATGTTAAGGAAACAGATAAGGAAGTTAGAGCTGGGTCAAATATACATTAGCTACATGTAGGGGAATTGATAATTGCACTATTGATTTTCAGGTGGGCTTTGTATGAGTTTATACAGTATATATATATATATATATATATATATATATATATATATGTGTGTGTGTGTGTGTGTGTGTGTATGTATATATATATATATATATATATATATATATATATATATATATATATATATACATTTATACACACACACACACACACACACACACACACACACACACACACACACAGTCAGGAATGGTTTGTTTCTGGTAGACTGAGATCCTTTACCTCATTTATTCCTCTGCATGTGACAGGTGAGGAATGAGCAAACCAGGAATGGAGGTGTCATCCACTCAAAGACCAGGATTTCCTTTTAAGCACTCTAATTGCCTGCCCTTGCCTAGTATGTGTTCTTCTTAAGGACATGCAATGGGTACAGGTCTGGACTGTTACTCACTTCAATGGGTGATGTAAACCCACAACTAGCCCTACCTCCTGGAATGAGCACATTGTGCATATTTCTCCAGACTCCATCAGGGGAATTATTGCACTTTGTGTGCCCTCAACATGCTCTCCCCCTCCTCCCTGAGTGAGGTAACTGGCTAACGCCATCACTCTTCTCCATTCCTACCCAGCTACAGCAGGTACCAGAGATGCTAACTGAACGTGGGTTGCCTTGGACATAGTTAGGGTATTATCTATTAATGTCAGTGGTAAGTAGAGTTAACATTTTTTTTCTAAACCATTTTGCCTGCTAGTCATGCTTGATTCTCCAGGATTAAAAAATTGGTTTCTGATTTTTTTACATGAGAATAAACAGTCTGGGACTGGGTATCTTGGTCTTAAGGTTGGTTATGAGGTGAATTTTAATTTACTCATTTCCTTTTATATTCTTTGGCATTAAGATTGGTAACTTCTAAAAGGACTGTTGCCATGGCTAAGTGAGGCTAAATGTCTTATCTGCTTTGGTGCGAGTAGATGGAATTCACTGTACTGTTTTCCAGCTAAGTTAGGCCCTGAAGTATATCATTTCCCCACAGACTTCCTGTGAGTGTGGTGCAGTTCCCTTCCTTGAGATCAGAAGAGAACAGCCAGCCCTTTTGTGCTGCGCAGAAGTTTCCTTGTTATCTGAGGACCTGTTCAGAAAAATGGTTGCTAAAGCATCAGGGAAACTGACAGTGAAGGCTTACCAGGAAAGGTTGTTGTGAGGTGTGAAATGGAAAACTGGAATAAGATATTCTGAGGGAATAAATTTGAAGAAAGTTTCTAAATTTAAGGAAGGTCCTTTACTGTGAATAACCTGGGGGAAATAAATGTACCTAAAAATGGTGATTTCCTAGGCCATTTAAGAGCTGTCAGTAAGTATTAGCTACTGACAGGAGTTCTTAGGAATGTGTTATTAATTGTGAAAATGTTTGTGCTCGCATTCATGTATGTCCTATTCTGAAGTATGAGATACAGGGTTATAGAACCGCCCTGGGCAAGCTTTTTTAATGTGAAACAGTCTGACGTACATTTCTGATATTTAAAAAGGCTTGGTACTGTCCTGATTTTTTTTGGGGGGGGGGGTTGAACACATAGTGGATGATAAGAATACTCATGAAATTGGATATCTTACTACTATATGAGGGGCACTTTAACTCAAAGTGTATGTCATAGCTCTCAACCTTCCATCTCCAGAATGAAGAACACTAGCCTACATAATGTGGAACAAATGGACAAAATGTGGAACACATACTAATGGCTTACTGATAACTTCAATTAGGAAGGTCATAGGATGGTTAAAATATGCTGTTTTTACTTATAAAGAAGACCTTTTAATGAATTAATATGATTTATTTCTGTTTACCATCGATTTCACTTAATAAAAATTCCTAACACTGAATATGTGACAGAGCCTTTCAATGTGGAATTTTGAGGAACTTGAACTTTTTAGGACCCCAAATGAGGCACGTTCCTTGTAATGAGGTACACTTGAGAGGTATGGTGTATGTATTTGGGGACTTCTTCAAGGTGAAGAGGTTTGAGACATTCTCATACATCGTCAGCTGGTATAGTTACAATTTCTGTTTTGAGGAGCTGGAAATCTTAAAGATGGTATATTTATGAGCTTTAGTGCAGAGATTTAAAGTCTGTGTTGTACAGCATTCTTTTATTTATGGGAAGGAATAAGAAGAGGATGGAGAGGTTAAAATAATTTCAGGTGTGGCCAAAAAGAACCTATTTTTAATCCGCAACTACTGAGTCTATCTGGTTTCTGTCTCTTTTTTTTTTACAATTTCAAAGATTAGGTATGATAATTAAAACATATGAATGTATCATTAATGAAATGGCTAGAAAATGTGAGGTCTGTGGTGGTCTTTACAAAGAATAGCAACTTTCTTATAAAGAAAGTACAGTTGTGTAAAATCTTACCATAACAAGAGACGCCCTTCTCTTCACTGTTGCAGTATCCAAAACAGAAGGGATCTTCTTTCCAGGGCAGCCTGACACTCGGCCAATTACAAAAACGTTATGATCTTGTATGTGCCATACATCACATTTATACTGCCCGCACAGAATGTAGAGCAAAAAAGGGGTGTACAGATGCAACTACCGAGAACTGAATTACTACAGAGAGAACAGTCTCCATAGGACAAAGAAGTCCATGTACAACCAGAAGGAAAAAAAATGCAGAATCAAAATGGGAAACCCTCAGCAAGAAGGGAATCTAAACCCTCAGTAAGAAGGGAATTTAAAACAAAAAAACAGGCCTGACCAGACTTCTCTGCAAGGCCATGGAATGAATCATCATGGATCTTATCAACAAAGATATAGGTAATCTCCAAATGCTTGACCCCACCCAGTTTGGCTTTGTCATGGGGAGATCATGCCTATTAAACTTGGTGGACGTCTTTGAGATAGTCACCAAAGCCCTAGACAAGGGCAAATCTGTGTATACGGCCTACCTAGACTTAGTCAAGGCCTTTGACACAACCCCCCCCACTCAGGCATCATTGATAAACTCAGCCAGTTGGGTATCAACCCATATATTGTCAGGTGGATTGCAAACTGGCTCAATGATATAACTCATACAGTCAAAATAGGGAAGTCCACCTCCTCTAGCAGAACCATAACCAGTGGTGCTTCACAGGGATAGGTTCTGGGACCCCTACTGTTCTGAATCTACTTCTCTGAAGTACAGGCTAAATCTAAAGGGCTGTGGCTGACAAAGTTTGCTGATGACTGCAAACTGGGAGTGATCATTGAAATCCCTAGTGATGTCAACATCTTGCAAGAAGGTCTTACGCAGACTAATGAGTGGTGCCAAAGTCATGGTCTTAAACTTAATGCAAAAAATGCATTATCACCCCCTTGGCAATGGTGATGTTCCTGCAAACTACCACATCGATATTAATACCCGAAGCACATAGTCAGTGGTGAAAGATCTGGGCACATAAGTCGACGGCAACCTTAACTTCAATCAACATGTCTCCATATTGGTAAGAAGGGCATTTTATATTGCTCATCTCATAAGTAAGGGTATTGCCTCCAGAAAAAAAGAGGTTATAACCCCCCCTGTACTCTTCCCTCATCAGGCCGATAATAGAGTACAACGATCCCTTTGGTATGTTCCTTTCCAAATACCTGCAGCAATTGGAGAGACCACAAAAGTTCTTTACAAAGAAAATTCAGGGTCTTCAAGATCTTTCTTATGCAGACAGATTGAAATCATTGTTACTTTACTCTGTGTCATACAGACTGCTCAGAGTTGACCTGTGTCTTGCATATAGAGCAATTTCTGACCCAGCTTTGATGGAAATGCTGCAAATTCGCAAGTCAAATGGCAGACAAGTCAATCACTCAAAGGACCTTAACTTGGTATGTGACATCAACAGAACTTGCTGGAGAGACAGGTTTGTCTCACAGAGGTTGCCCCACCTTTAGAACAAGCTTCCTATTTATGTTAAACAAAGCCCCTCATTGGCCCTACTTAAGCGCAATTTGGACAATTGGATGGGTAACCAGAAATTCACCCCAGGGGGTGAATCCACCTGTGTCCCTCTTGGACAGGAGGAATAGGTGCTGATTTTAGTGTCTGCTTTAAACAGACACCCTTGGGAACATGGGTTGAACTTGGCTAGGCTTGTAAGGGCCCTGCGGCCATTAGCCTAGTAACCTCCTATGATCCTATGAGCCTATGAACAAACAAGAGGGGGTTGGAGGGAGGGAGCAAATACTGCAACATGAAGAGAAGTACATCTATTATTATGGTAAACGTTTACACAGCTGTACTACATCCTTCTATATCACTGCTGCAGTATCCAAAACTGAAGGGAGAGTAAAAATGCTCAAGAAACGGATTGGGAGATGAAAGGCTGACTACAGCCCTCAACAAATCCACATAACATGGTTTCAGCAAATCCTGCTCTGGCCCTAGAAACCACATCCAACATATAATGCTTAGTAAAGGTATGCACTGAAGACCAAGTAGCAGCTTTGAGGATGGAATTGGTGTCCAACCCCTCAAAGAAAGTACCAGAAGAGGTCCTAGTGGAATGACAGAGATTTCCCATCAAAAGAATAGCAAAAGGAAATGGCCTTAGATACTGAGGAGGAGATGGTTTGCTTAGAAACAGCCAAATCTAGTATCCTGGGATGAAAGGAAAGAAAAAGCTGATCAGACTTACAAATGGCCTTAGTTTTATCCAAATAGTGCCTGAACTGTCTCTGCAAATCCAGTCTGCTAGTATGCAGAACCTTCTCACTAGCAGACTGAGGAGAAGGGAAAAGGGAAGGGAGTTGTACTGACTGATTCAAGGACAACTCATTTACTAACTGGGGCATAAAAGAAGGATTAGTAAGAAGAGACATCCCCTTTCTGTGAAAAAAAGAAAACAAGGAGGAATGGCCATAAGGGCCTGGAGCTCAGAAACCCTCAGAGCAGAAGTAAGAGGTAACAAAACAGTCTTTCAGGTACAAAGTTGCAAAGAAGCAGAATCTGCAGGCTCAAAAAGAGCCTGAGTCAATTTTTCCAAAACAAAATTAACGTCCCAAGGAGGAGGAATAGGTTTCCTTGGAGACCTAATATGCAGGACATTTGTAAGAAATTGTTTGACCTCAGAACAAGAAGTCAAAGGAGGATTTAAGGGCAGACATGCAGAAATGGCTAACAAATAGGCCTTCACAGAAGAATAGATCAGGCTAGACTGGAACAATTCACACAAATAAGGGAGCACCAGAGGGACCGCCACTGAAAAAGGGTTCTGGCCATGAGCATGGAACCAGACATTTAGCATAGAATAACATGGGCTTAGCAGACATCAGCCTGTTTACAGTGCATAGCTACTTATGTTAAAACTCTTTAAAATATCAATAGACAGATAGATAAATTGATAAATTGTTAGAAATTTGCAATGCATCTTACAGAATATTAGTGAAAAATGGATATACATACTATTACTTACGTATATTCATAGATTTGTTTTCAAGCTTATGACCAACTGGCCTTCAAGAAATGTGAGTGCTGTTGTTCTCTGTTGGTATTTTCTGCTCCTCGTGTACTTTTGCAATCTTCATTTTTATACACACACTGTAAATGAAGTAATTTATTGCAGTGTTTTGGTAATTGTTGACAATGAATTTGTCCCTTTTTGTTAATTTTAAGCAGTAGGTTACAGGATCATGCACTGGCTCTGTTAGCCATATGTTCTAGGTACATGTTTTTTAAACAGAACTGGTTTTGACATAGCTTCATATACCAAGTACGAGTCCTTTCTCAGTTAATGTTAGGAATTAGAGAACAGAGATGTATCCTGTAGTCTGTCAATGTAGTTCAGTTTTTTGTGACCTTCTCTGAACTTTGAAGGGGGACAGAGGTGAGAACAACAGGAGTGGAGGAGATATCAGGTCAGAAAATAATGTCTGTTGCTGTGAACATGGGGGATGAAGAATGCATTTAAGAAGGCAAAAGTTTTGGGTAGGCTGTGAAGAATGGGGCTTTGTTACTATCTCTTCTGGAAACCAAGCTGTTACTTAGAGAATACCTAACTAAAAGGCAAATATTTCAAAAAATTGGAGATGGACTGTGTTCCAGATGGGGGAAGAAAATGTGGCAATCCTTGATAAGTGTATGAGGGTTAAAAAGGGTGAGAAGAAGTGGAACAAAAAGATAGGTGCTGCGTGAGAGTGGCTTAATTTTAGCATCATATTATGGGTCAACCAATGATGAATTGATAATTGTACAGTCATTCTTGAAGAAGTCAGAAAACTTAAATAAGAAAATAAAATCCTTATTCTGGAAACTTGAACACTGTATTAAATCAGAGTTGGACATGGAAGTTTGGGGTGACAGAGTTCCACAAAGAAAGACAAGAGAAATGGAAAGTGGGTATGAGGGAGGGCTGGTAGATGTGTTGAGAGAAATGGGGGAGCACAAAGAGCTACAGCTCCTCTTGAATAATTTTAAATAGACATGTAAGCTAAATTCATTTTTAGAGTATGTGAAAAGCATGGAATGGGTGAAAAAGGTGGATATCAAAGAAAGATCTTTATCAGATCATGGCGTGGTAAAATTATGGTGGGAAAGGAAAGAAGGAAAAGGTAACAAAAGCATTCTCATCCAGGTTGCTGGCTAGAAAACATGAATGTCTTTATGGCTGCAGGGTATGGTGAAAGAATCCATTAGTTTAAATAATTGAGAAGGGACGCTGGATCAGGTCTGTTGGTGGGACATTATGTAAACACAGTGGAGATGCCATGTTATGAAAATGGGGGGGGGGGGGCGCAAGAAAAGACAAGAGCTGGAGAAGATCAGGCACTGGAAGAAGGAGTCAGAGAAATACAGTGGGACTGAAGTAGCTTAAGAACAGGAGAGATCAGAAATTTACATGAGATCTAGCTGAAGAAGAACACACAGCATGAGGTAGAGTAAGATGCAGGTAAAAAGTGATACAGACTCTAAGTTACTAATTATCAAGTAAACATTTCAAGGCAAGACGGGAGTAATTCTGGCACCTGATAACAAGGTGGGGGGGGGGGTGAGGGGATAGAGCTATGTTTGTGGGCATAATTGCTGTTTTTCATGAGGAGCTGCATACTGGAAGTGCAACAGAGCTGGCAGGGACAATCTAAAAGGGAACGAACATTTACAGTTTCTAGAAGGAATTACTGGATCATTCCATGACAAAGAAAGAATTTTTGGAGCCCTCTTGAATTTGAAGAAAGGAGAAGCAGCTGATTTACATGACTTCCCAAGAGAAATTTATAATGTTGTTACATAGGATGAAGAAGAAGACAGTCTAACAAATCTGCTAATTGCAATAAATGAATGGAACTGGGACACTATAAAACTTTAAGAAGAATCCATATAGAATATTAGAAGGAATAAACTGGTCTGTGCAACAGTGAATCTATTAAATCAACAATGTACATCACTGACATTAACAGAGACAGTGAAAAAAAAACATTTCTGTAAGGAGTCTTCATCACACTCATGCAGCACACCTCTGTGTCTCTAAATATGCTGCTAACAGTGAGAATGTACAGTAAGGAGAAGCTTCCTTGGCCCTACAATTTTGGATTTTAATAGCAGCAGTTTGACTAAATATTGAAGATGATTAAAATGGTTGACTTCTTGTTTCTTGTATAACAAGTGTGGTCATACCTACACATCCCTTGGGAAAGTGGCAGTACTGCCAAATGTGAAAGAAGGGTATGAAGACTCTGACAACTGTAAACGTATTTCTTTAATAAATGTATATGCTAAGATTTGCATCAACGTAATGGCAACTAGGCAAAACTATATAAGTGCATCTGTCTCTGAAATTGTAGCACAGCGGTTGGTAAATTTCATTAAAGGCAATAAATTAGAGGATTATTGGAGACTTCTCTTAGACTTTGTAAACAAACAGAAGGGAGAAAGGGAATATGCGCAGGCATTATTTTGGGAGCTTGATGGGTAACAGAAGATTTGAGAGGATGCTCTTACCACTAGTTCTGTTTTGGGTCAGACATCTAGTCTTTCCACCTCAGACAAATAAAATGTAAATTATATTGGCTAAGTGTGGTAAATGAGAAGGTAAGATCAATGCATTTTTGAAAAAGGAATGTGGATGTGATTATGAAGAGGGGGCTAGGGAATGCCTGTGTTTATCAGTTATGAAGCAATGATGCATATAGTCAGTTTAGCAGTGGGTGAGAAGACAATTTAGATGGACATCCAACAGAAGAAATTACGCTAAGAAGGGAATTAATGAATGCACTCAAGATGAGCAGCTGAAAAGATGATGGAGGCTAGGATGCCATTTGGGGGTCAAACGTTAACAAACTTAATGACTAATGAGCCCATAAGGTACTTTAGTGTACATTACAACAAACACAGAGAGGTTTAAGAAAAGTTAGAAGAGCAAGCACTATGGGAAGCAAGTGAGGTTGGATTCTTTAAAATTTCTGACAGGACAGAAGGGAAACAGAGACTGGTTTGGTATGAAATAAATTAAAGTTACCTAATGGTCTGCTAGGAAACAAATAGATGGACCAATAGAGATCCATTGAGAAAGGGTATAACATTTAGAGAATTAGGGAAACAGGCAAAGGAGTGTGAGAAGTTTTATGATGAAACAGTTTGAGGGACAGTTTGGCATCTGTGTAAGAAAATATTGACAAATAGTCCAGCTCTGAACGGGCAATTGTGTTTGCTTTATTTATTTATTTTTTTGACATTTCATTATGGGAAAAGTTCGACTGGGTAGGAGCCCATTTTCAGTGGAGACTTGGGGAGAAAAGCTCAAAGTATTAGAAAACATTTTAAGAACAATAATTTTACAATCTTCAAAAATAATACAAAACATCTACAGTTTAAATAATTATACCAAATTAGGCATAATATGAAAACATTGCTTAAAAATAGATACAAGTTATATGACAACAATTTAACATTTAGAGAAATTTAAGCCGGTTTATAGAGAAATTAAAGGTAAGTTAGTATAATACAAACAGGAACTGCAGTATAAAGTGAGAGGAAAAGCAGACATATGGTATATTTACAGAGAAAGCCAGGGGAGATAAATTGATAGAAGTAAGGTAGTGTAGAAGGGAGAATAAGAAGCTGTAAGGTATGAATAGGTATTTGTTCACATTTCAGGATGTAGTGTATCCTGGTGTTATGCAAGAACAGAGACAGCTTTTGGCTGGGAAGTCTTTCAGAATGGTTTTGAATGATGGGAGGGAGGTTTGAATGATGGGAGGGAGGGAGGGTATTGACCTGATGGATACAGGTAAGGAATTCCAGGCCTTAGCAACATGGTGCAACTACAGACAATGCCCAGCAGATTTCATAGGTTTTGGACAGAGAGAATTTTTGGTCACTGGATCATAATGAACAACTGGGAACATAGCTGCGTAGAATGGTATTTAGTGCTGGACAAGCAGATGGATGCTGGATACATTTATAGGTGGTAAGAAGCTGTGTATATGTTAGTTGATGGGACAGTTCTAACTAATTTAGACGTTTTAGTGATCTACAGTGGTGGGTTCTGAAAGGGGTATTTTAAGCAAAGTTAGCAATTTTGTTATAACATTATTCAAGTTTTGATTTTAGTGATGCTTGGAGGCTAATAAGGATAGAAGCACCATAAAGAGGTGTGGTGAGGAGAAAAGTAGTGGTAAGTATAGTTTTAGTTGTGTTGGTGAAAACATTTTTGGCTCTGTAAAGAATCCCTAGTTTTTGATGAGTTTTTCTTATGCAGTTTTGTATATGTAGGTTGAATTTAGATTGTCATCTACTGTCATCCCTAATAATTTGCTATGATTTGCACTGATTACAAATAAAAACCCAAAGAGTTATCTAATACAGGGGTAATGGCCAATGTAGAATGATATGTGTGTACTGCAGGAAAGTTAATGACTGGTGGAGGACAGAACCATAGAGTGTGCTGAAATTCTGTTTGCCTGAAGGTGGATCAAGGATTATGGTTGCAGTTGAGAAGAGCGAACAATCACATGAGCGAACGTTTTTTACTGTTGAAATAAAAATAAATGTTCATGTGAGTGGATGTTATTTTAAATGGAGTTTCTGCTGGAAGCCTTTTGCATGGAATCACATTGCAGTTGTGTGATCTTGGAGTTAGTATATATTATTAGCAGGGAGCCTTGCCTCACTGCAAAAAAAAACATTTTAGTTATTCATATGTTTGATCACTTTAGACTGACTCTAAAGTGATTGTTTTTAATATTCACTCTTGTGAACATTCAATATTTCATGTATTTCATGACACATTTATACATATATCTGTATATATATATATATATATATATATATATATGTGTGTGTGTGTGTATATATATATATATATATATATATGTATGTATATATATATATATATATATATATATATATATATATATATATGCATATATATATATATATATATATAGCTATTGGAAAAGACACATCTTTCCGGTAAATGCAAAATAAATATAAGCAGGAAGTGATAAAACTGCAGGCTGGAGAAATTTGTAATAACAAGACTGGATGGGGAAAGGAATGGCAAAATATGCATCTGGCTAGGAGATCTGACAAGCAGGCTATCAGAAGTAAAAGGAGCTTCATGATTTATTAAATGTACACAAAAGACATTGTATAAGGTGAAAACAATTGTTATAATCACCACCACAATACAGGGTGTAAAAGTGCTCTAAACAGTGGCCTGAAAGGAGTAAAGGAGGGAATTTACAAAGAAAAGAAGCAGGGAGAAGTGGGTAAGGAAAAAATTAAGAATTTAATTAGTTAAATAGAAAAATCAGGCCTCAAGTGTGGAGCTAATTGGAGGATGGAAGAATATGAGAGACTAAACAATATGTATTCCACAGAGGATCATCAGACACCTTTAGGATTATTCATCCACTAATAGCATATCCCTCTCTTGTATAATATAGCAAAATAACTAGCCTGAAGATTCGGTGATCATGACAAAACCACTCTTCCATTACCAAATACAATGCTAACTTGCATCAGATAGTTTGGGAGATGACCATGGCCAAAGCTGGTAGTATCTAATGTTTATGATGAAGGTTAGATTGAGGAATGTTCTTGAAATATTCAACACAGAGGATGTAGACAACACTGAAAAATGTGGCATGCATAAGATAAGATGATGGGGACCAATGTTATTGCAAATTTGGGAATTACAAGGTGAAGTAATGAGAGGAAGGGTAAAGCATTCAAGTAAAGTCAGTCGGGTACCCAGTCACAGTCACCGAAAGTCATTGGATATGAAAATTGCCCTTTGCTCTCCTCTGCTGTGAGAAAACCAAACCTGAGTGGAAGTCAATATGCACATGCGCTCATACACACTTGCACGTGTGTAAGTGCAGGCATGTATTCATGCATACACACACACACACACACACACACTCAAAGAAGCTTGTCCTTGTGGAAAAACTGTGAAACCACACTGTCTTATTAAGTTTTAAAATGTACATGTTTTCATGGGGTTCCTATTAGATTGTTGAAAGTCCGTTTATGTGAATACAAAATCATTGACATGTATTGTGTGAAATACGTAATCATTGAATGTGCAAAACCCGTCTGCGGTATAGCTCCGTAAGGTAAGTGTGTGATAGTTACGGACCTTAGGGTTAGGGTGCGGGTTACGGTAAGTGCATAGATAGGTAATGTGTGTAAGATTTTGTGTAGTGTTAGAAGTAGGGTTTTGTTAAATGTATTTATGTTTATTATTTATTTTGTTTTGGTATATCTCCATAGGGAATGTGTGCGATAGTTACGGACCTTAGGGTTAGGGAGGGGTTAAGGATAATGCATAGATAGTTGTGTATGTGGGGTTTACTGTAGGGTTAGAAGTTGAGTTTTGGTGCTTTACTTTAGGGTTAGGAGTAGGGTTTGGTTAGTGTATGTATGTGGTTTATTTATTTTTTTTGGGTAGGTAGTATGTAGCGGGTGGTGGAGTTGGCCGACTATGAACGTTCGATATTTTAAATTTCGTGGTTTAGTGCGTTCAGTATTTTCGCAGTTTGAGTAATATGTGTCACTGTTTTGGTACTTGATGTAATGGATTTTCGTTGATTTAATATAAAACCATTTTCATGTATAAGGTGGACTTTATATTAGACTTTCTACTTAAAATTACATTTTTAGGGACGTCATTAAAGCCAGACTTACCTCCATAGCTCTCAACCTTCCATCTCCAAAATGAAGAACACTCGGCTTCATAATGTGGAACAAATGGGCAAAATGTGGAACACATACTAATGGCTTACTAACAACTTCAAATAGAAAGGTCATAGGATGGATAAAATTTGCTGGTTTTACTTATAAAGAAGATCCTTTAATGAATTAATATGATTAATTTCTGTTTACCATGGATTTCACTTAAAAAGATTCCTAACACTGAATGTGGGACAAACGCTTTCAATGTGGAACTTTGAGGAACTTCGAGGAACATGAACTTTTTAAGACCCCAAATAAGGTACGTTCCTCGTAATGAGGTACACTTGAGAGGTGTGCTTACCTCTCAACTGTTCAGATTTTCACAGAATGTCCAGATTTTTGCCTCATAGTTTTGGTCTTTTCATTATAAAATTTTGTTTTTCTGGCCAATCTTTGGTAGATAAAAGTCAGGAAATGTTGACAGACATCTAAGTTTCAGACTTCACACTCTTCAGGATATTCATGCCAATGCAAAACTTGTTACTCTATCAACTTTCGACATTTGTAAAAGCAATATTTAAAAATTGTCCCTATTTTGCAGCCTTTATCTACCTTTATTTATGGCTTTGTCCAGATTTCTTGCTCTACACGGTTGTGAGTTATGAATCTAGATGGCATCTGGCCACAGTAAGAAGCAGCTGCAGGTGACAAGGAGATTAAAACTGATGGAGGTCTAAAATATTTTGGATGCATATAATGTATACACACCAGAATAAAACGAACAAGTGGAGTATATATAACTAGGGAGCAGTGATGTACTGGAATAAGGAATCAGTGATGTAATTGTACAACATACTGCTAAGATCAGTGCTAGAGTACACATTTTTGGTCTAGTTTCCTCAAGCCAAGGAATACCATAACAAATTAGAAGTACAAAGGACAGATTCAAAGCTGATTGCAGGAGTAAGAAGCTTTATTCATAAGTGTGTAAGGGTCTTTGGGATTGTATACTGTTTGTTACTAATGATGAAGAGGAGACGTTCTCAATCTACATTGCTTTTGGAGATGGTTTTTGCTAGAAGACTCAAGCACAACTAAAGACATAAGTGCATGACTCACATTTGTCTTAAATGGATGCAGCATTTAGAAATGGTTCTTTTTATAGGTGTTGAAGAGCACAGATCTGGTTTACTGAAAGAACAATACTATTACTGAATTTCCTGCTGGATGGCACATAGATAGAAAAGGGTTATTTTGTCACCAGCTGGACTTTTAGCCCTGACCACAAAAACATTCAGGAGGGAACCTCTACAATGATCTTTCAGTAAAACTGTTTGGAAGCTGGAAATTTAAATGGGGCAGAATGAATAAAAATAAAAATATTACTGGCCTGAAAAGCACAGTATTCATTCATAAAGATGCAAAAAGTTTGTCAGTATAGCTATACCTTTCAACTCTCCAGATTTTTACACAATGTCCAGATGTTTGTCTCATATTTTGGTGTATCCTTCATAAAATGTGTGGTTTTCTGTATTTTTGTGGCAAATCAGTGAGGAAGGAATTCAATAAATAATGACGGGCATTTCAGTTTCAGACTCCATAGCCTTCAGAAAATGCATGATAACACAAGATATTTTATTCTAGCAACTTTCTCACTTTAACGAATAACATTGATGGACTGTGGTTTCAATGAAAAGAAGTTTTAATAAATCCAAAAACAAAAGTGCTATTTGTTTTTGGATTTATTAAAAGTTATTTTCAGTGAAACCTCAGTCCATCCGTGTTATTCATTTTTCGGTTGTTTGGATTCTTCCTGGTTTACAACTTTCTCAGTTTATAAGAGAAATATTTAAAATTTGCCCCTATTTTGGGGGCTTTGTCCTCCTGTTATTTTTGGCTTTCTCTAGATTTTTTGTGCCAAGACGTTGAGAGCTATGAGTTTAACCTTTTATAATCAACAATATAAGACATGTTAAAGGATGCTTTTTCTCCTCTTTAAAGCACTTTCTTGCAAAGAATACAAAATCACCTTTACAAAATAAAATATAATAGTCAGTTGTGCATTTAGGTTTGTGGTTGAGGTAGTGTGAAGACATGACTTAGTTGTGTAATGAAAAAGTACTGACAATTGCCAAACACAGGAAGTTACATTTGCCAAAGGGGAAAAAACAAACATGGCTCAATATCTGTAAGTTTGATGAGTTTTGTTAATTTTTGAGGACATACTGCGGTTATTAGTGTAGCTCATAAACAGAGTTAGTGATTTGTGCCTGTGTAGCTTGAAATGCATTCAGCACAATATAGCCTTTTTATTTTTTTCCTGACCATGTAAGCCCACTGGTCACATCTCCCTTTCAGGATTACTTGAAAGTACTGTCTGGTTAAGTGACTTGCTCGGAGTCACACAATAGGTGAGACAGGTGAATAGAACTTGAAATAATCAAGCCCTGTATGCTGGACTACAGGAACCAGCTCATGAGCAGCTCAGAACATTAGTCCTCTGTGCTAACTGCCTTTGTTTTAGCATGTGAAAAAGTCATTGTTGCATACATATAAAAAGCAAACTGACATCTGACGTATTCATTAAAGGTTGAACAGAGCTAACAGTCTTATGGTGTTGCTTAGCATATTGAAAGTTGTCAAAGATTTGAAAGCATGTTTGCTAAATTCAATGCATTCTTAACCTGGCAATTATCAATAGTTTTGGTCAAGATTTTTAAAGTATTTGCCATAGGATTCCAGCTCATATAATGTCTAATGTCATTATATGATGTGCCACAGAAGTAAATTCATAGTCTCTTTACTATCATTGTTATTGCTAGGGTCTGAAAAGTGACAACTACCACATTCATTTCATTTTTGATGTAGGTGACAAAGGAGAAGATCTAGAAGCAAAGCCTGCAGTTTTGATGATTGTACAAAGGTAATTACATGGCTTGAGACATAAGACGAATGCTATTTATCATATCATCTGTGGGTTATATGCAGCAGTATTATGGCCGTGCATCAGTAGGGGTCGGGCTACCATAGCTGTTTTGCTGTTGTGTTGGTTTTTTTTTGTACTTCAGATTCTGAGTCTTTGTAACTATACTTAGACTTGTTTTGTGTATCTTAAAGATTTCATGGTAAAACACTTTGACAGACTCAAATTTCATACTCTTTCATTTGAACAGTTTACTATCAAAATGTTGCCGGTAAAAAACAATCCCATTCTTAACAGTGACAAAAAAGCAAAAGTAAAAATATATATCAGGTCATAATGTTGATTCTGCTAAATGAATTCAGCAGATTCGACATTATCGTCGACCAGATCACTTGATGTCCAATCTGAAGTACAAAAAAAACAACACAACAGCAAAACAGCTATGGTAGCCCGACCCCTACTGATGCAGGGCCATAATACTGCTGCATATAACCCACAGATGATATAAATAGCATTCGTCTTATGTCTCAAGCCATGTAGGTCCAAATATGACTCTGTCATTGTCCATGTTGGTGTGAATGACCTGAGACGTACCTCCCTGGACTACATGAAAAGAGACATAGAGTAGCTCTCTGATCATGTAGTCCAGGCCGGTATGACCCTGACCCTGAGTAGCATCTTGCCCTCACCAAGAATGATGCCACAGTATAAAGATAAAATGATCAATTTTAACAATTGGCTAAGCTTTTGGTGTCATTCAAAGGGGATCTAGTGTCTGTCAGCCCGGGATGACATGCTCGACAAGTCATGTTGCTTCGCCAGAGACGGCTTGCACCTGTTGCCCTTAGGCTTTCGAATACAGGCCAAGGCTCTTGCTGCCCCCATAGTGCCTTTTTTAGGCAAGGCTCAAAAGACAAACCTACCTCCATAAACAACACAAGAAACCAAAAACTGAGGGTAATGCTGCTCAACGCCAGAAGTCTAAACCTCAAAATGCACACACTCGAGGCACTCCTCAGTATGGAGAGAATCGATATCTGTGCAGTAACAGAAACCTGGTTCAAGGCTCCAGAGAGCACCCCAGCACTACCAGGCTATAACTTATACCATACCTTTCAGCTCCAGAACCCGGACCAAAATACAAAAGCGAGGGTGTATCCATTTTCATCAAGGATACCCATACCTCCAGGTTAGTGGCACAGCACAAGGCCTCGGAGACCATCCATGTGCAACTAACAGTGGGCAAAGCTGCTTTTCAGATAGTAGCTTGCTACAGATCACCCACCTTGTCTCAGGACCCCCACTCAGCATTCCTGAGAACACTGGAAAATATGAAGGTCCTACCTAACACCATGATATTGGGTGATTTCAACTATCCAAACATTGACTGGGAAAACTACTCAAGTACTAACTCCTTTGCCCAACACTTCCTAGAGTTTATAAACTCAAACACCCTAGAACAACTGGTCACCACTCCCACAAGAGGTGACAACATATTGGACCTGATCATCACCAACATGGGGGACCAATATTCCATACCAGAGGTAAACCAGTCACTGGTAAGATCAGACCATAAACTAATCACACTGGACATCCACATCCCAACACCACCCCCAGTCAAGGAAACCACTGTGAAAAACTTTTCAAAAGCAAACTTCACACTTCTCAAGACCGAGGTGGAAAGTTTCAAAGCCCCCTTGCTAAAGGATAATGCTGCCCAAACCGCAGAATCCTTTATAAATGCACTCTATGAGCACCTACAGGAATGCATGGATCGAGCTATCCCAAGTAAAACCAAGACTCTCTCCTCCAAGAAGAGGAAACCAGTCTGGTGGACCTCAGCCATAAATAAGCTATACAACAGAAGGAGGAAACTATTACATGATAGAGCAAAATCCCAAAAAGGGAAGGCATCCCTGATCAGTATCAGCAAGAAACGACGATCCCTCATAAAATCATCCAAGGCTAGCTTCGAAACAAAAATTGCCAAAGACTCTAAAGATAATCACAAAGCCTTCTTTAGCTATGTCAAGAATCTAGGTGGCAACTCTCAGATCTGCTCTGAGCTAGTGCAAAATGGCAAAAAATACACTGAACCAACTGACATTGCCAACATCCTGGCCGACAGGTTCAGTGCAAACTTTACCCCCCCCACCCCCAAAAGGACCCATGTCCATCCCAGAAGAATGTAGAGCCACAGATGTCACAGACACACAGGTGAAAACAGCCCTTTCCAAAGCCAAAAACACAGCATCAATGGGACCGGACAATATCCCAGGCTGCATCTTAAACAAGCTACAAAATAAACTAACCCCTCACCTAAATTCACTGTTCAAACTCAGCCTTACCACAGGCTATATACCCAAAGAATGGCGTACAGCAACAGTTATCCTGCTTCACAAAGGTGATGCCACAATGGATCCTGGGAACTATTGTCCTATAAGCCTGACTAGCTTGTTCTGCAAAGCTATGGAGTGCATCATCATGGAACTCATTAACAGAGACATTGAGAACCTCCAGACACTGGACCCTACCCAATTCGGCTTTGTGAAAGGCAGATCTTGCCTCCTAAACCTAGTTGACTTCTTTGAAACAGTTACCAAGGCCATAGATGAGGGAAAGGTAGTCCATACAGCCTACCTGGACCTCGCAAAGGCCTTCAACACCATTCCCCACTCTGGCATTATAGATAAGCTTACCAGCTTGAACATTAACCCCTATGTTACGAGATGGGTTGCTAACTGGCTCATGGATAGAACTCACATGGTCAGAGTTGCAAGTGCTATGTCCGACTCTAAACCAGTTACAAGTGGCATCCCACAGGGCTCAGTCCTGGGACCCCTCCTGTTTGGTATATACTTCTCTGAGGTACAGGCAAGCATGGGAGGACTATGGCTGACCAAGTTCGCAGATGATTGCAAACTGGGGTCCATAATCAACTCTCTGGCTGACACAGACATCCTCCAGAAGGGTCTCACGGAGACAAATACCTGGTGTCAGAATGAAGGCCTCAAGCTAAATGCCAAAAAGTGCATAGTCATCCCCTTTGGAAAAAACAAAGTGCCCACGAACTACCACATAGGTGGTAATCCACTAAGTACGGAAGATGTAATTAGGGATCTGGGGACCCAAGTAGATATCAACCTCTCCTTTGATAATCACATTACCAAAGTGGTTAGAAAATCTTTCTATGTAGCCCACCTAATCACAAAAGGGTTCACATCTAGATCAAGAGAGGTCATTATGCCCCTCTACTCATCACTAATCAGGCCCATAATAGAGTACAATGCCCCATTTGGGATGTACCTTACACGACACCTGCAACAGCTGGAAAGACCACAGAAGTACCTCACCAAGAGGATCGTGGGCCTCAAACAGATGCCCTATGCAGCTCGACTAAAAATACTCCAGCTCTACTCGGTTGCTTACTGCCTACTCAGAGGTGATCTCTGCCTGACATACAAGGCCATGTCTAACCCGGAATTAAAGGACATGCTCCACCTCAAGAAAACCAAATCTCTTAGAGCCACATGATCTAGGGATTTAAACTTCAGCACAACAATAAATAGGACATGCCGGAGGGATAGATTCCTGTCCCATAGACTTCCCTCGCTCTGGAATAGAATCCCAATCTATGTTAGGAAAAGCCCCTCACTGACTCTCTTCAAGAGAAATCTTGATGAGTGGATGGGAAATCATAAATTTACCTCTGGGATCACTTCAGTGGCCCTGCTGGACAGAGGCTCAGGAAACTAATCTAAAAGGGAGGCGAAAGCCAACACATTCTGGCTAGGCTTATAAATGCCCTTGGGCAGATAGCCTAGTACCTACCTATGAACCTATGAACCTATAGGAGCTCAGGTAAATGAAACTCTTATACCTCACATCATGTTTTTGCAGGGGGCCCCCACACCCCTGCTAACTATATATTTCAACTCTGAGATTGCACTACAGTGAGGAAAGGGATGAATGTCCCAAACCGCATTGTACTGCAATCTCTGTGCAGTACTTCAAGTTCATATCAGTGAATGCACTGTGCAGTGCATTGGCTGATATGAACTTTTGAACACAGAGATGTTCAGCAGCATGGAAAATCGAACATCTGTCTTTCAATTTTCCATCTGCAGAGCATGTCCATTCATCATTTTGATAGTAAACTCTTTTGAACTTACATATTTAGTTTATTACATATATTATAATCTGGTTATGTTAACATTCTTACTATATTTTATTGTGTATTACTGTTTCTTATCTAGATCATACTCAGAGTAGGTGCCTTGAATAATGTTACATACTTTGCAGTAGCTTTCCACTTGCATGTTATTGTACCACATTTTCATACTTCACTTTAATTTACATTTAGTACTTAGGAAATAAGGGGCCAGATTTCAAAACATTTGCTCACAGTATGAGTGACTTACACAAGTGTAAGCCTGTCCCAGTTCCAAAAGACTTGCTTTTGATGTAAGTCACTTACTGCAGTGTAAGTCCTATCTATAAAGCAGGCTTATATCGGTGGCCAGATTGCAAAAGACTTGCTCTTGGTAGACATGAATTACTCTGACTTATTAGATTACCTTTGGTGTAGGTCAGATGTATCCCAAAGGTTGTGAGGAGGGAGCAATCACATTCTGCATTGGTGGGGTCAAACTGCCACAACATAACAACTGGCAGCATCCAGCATGTTGGCTTGCTGTGTTGGGACTTGATGTGGTCTATGGCGTGGAAGGGGTAGAACTATAGAACTGTGAGCATTGTACCATGTTTTGATCCTGATGAGCATCATTGCTATGAAGTGGTCAACATCCACAAATGGAGGTGGCAGGCTATGTGTCCACTGGCTACAGGGAAGGGATAGAATGTGCAGCCTGATAAAACATTCTTCTTCTTAAGCTACAGGAATGTCATTGTTCATTACCTGGACAATGCACACAATTAGCGACGGTAGGCTTTGTGCACAAAGGTGACAGTGATGCCATCTCCCTAACATTCTATGTATTTTGATTTGGGACCATCATTGGCCACCCCCCACACTCTTTCTGACCCTCCCACAACCACAAAAATCATGATCTCTGCAGAATACCAGAAGACCATTGCACTGTATCTTATGGAGATGTAGGCACTGGAGACAAATTTGCTACCAGTGTCCTCACCAGAATTGTCTGCTGCCTATCCTTACACTCTGTATTGCTAAGCAGTTGTTGCATGTCATCTCAAAAATCCATGGAGCATATTAACCATCTCCACAAAGCTGTGGGTAGTAGTTGATTTTGCCTGTATCACTGATTTGCAGATCTGCTATCTAATTCCATGTCATAACATATCAGGTATAATCCTGGAGTCTTGGTGGTGCTTAACTCCCCCATATATTGCTATGATGAGTGTCTGCAGAAACTGTGTGCACTGGGAAGAACTTTCAGGAAGTCAATGTCCATCATGCCCTGGTGAGGCTGCACGCTCAGCCGGTAACTCTATGGGGGCCCCTGTAATGGTGGATAAGGGTGACTTCTCAGCCTGTGGTGTTGCAGACAGTAGTACTGCTGTATCAGCAGATCATGCACCTTGCATGTTGTCACCATTGTTGGCCACATGTCCTCTGAGGATATCTGACTCATGTTGTCCTCTTGTGCTATATCCTCCAGTAGAATCTGTGAAAACTGGAACACACAGTACAGCATTGTCTGCTCACATACACAAATGTCCTTATAATCCCCTTTGCATGCATGTGTGTGACAGGGAACAGCTTCTGAAATATCCAGCTATTGGATAAGCTATCACAGACCTTAACTACCCCTTCTGATGTTAAAATAGAGTAAAATACAGCCACAGCACACTTTGACAACCATACCTTTTCATGCAGATTGCAGCACTTGTAAAGTAGAGGTGTCTGGAAAGACAAATATGAAAGTGGGGCTTAGCCAGTCCTTCCCTTCAGATGTAATGGAGGAGGCTAGGGAGCTATACTGTGTTGTTATGGACATTACTAATGGGGTGCTTCTTTGACTAACACATAATCATACATGCAGACCACCCCAGGGTATGAGGTACCACTCCCCTGTCTGATGACTGAGACCAAGTATTCTTTAGCCTATGTGAGTTACTTCATTGTTGGTGGATGACCCCTGTGAGGGATCTGTCTGTCACAATGTCCTGTGCCTTTTCTTCTGCATGGGCTATCATATCATTAACTTTTTGTGAAAGCTGTTGCTGAAATATACTGTGGCCACCCACAGCATTCACATCCTGCACTAACCACTATCAAATCTGGTCCTGATACTGCTTGTTTGAAGTACGTTTGCTTAGAAGGTGTATGTCATGTGTGCAAAAGGCCTCCAGTAATTCTTCATTCTCCTGCATGGTGAACTGTTCCAGGCATTGCTGTCTTGGGTGGCTATACCAGTACATGTAAACTTGTGAGTGAAACATGTGAGTCAGTAAGTGTGTTTAGTATGCTGTGGGATGGGGAATGCACATACCTATTGAGAGAGTCCCCTAATTTATGCACTTGTTCATCAGCATATACATAGAGTGGTTTACCTTCAGGATGTCTACATTCATGCTAATCAACCAACTGAAGGTAAATTATGAAGGTAAATTATACACACACACACACACACACACACACACACACTTATATATATATATATATATATATATATATATATATATATATACATACCTCTCTGTCCAGATTTTTGCCTCATATTTTTGATCTGTTCCTCATAAAATTTATGGTTTTCTGGCAAATCACTGGGATGGTCTGAGAACTGAAGTCACCAAATAATGACATACATTTGAGTTTTAGATTTCAGAATGTTTAGAAAATGTATGTACTACTTTAGCAACTAAGTTTATAAGAGCAATATTTAAAAGCTGTCCCTATTTTTGGGACTTTGTCCCCACATTTTGTCAGGCTTTGTCCAGATTTTTTTGTACTAAGAAGATGAGAGGTATGCATATACATAATTTACCTCCAGTTGGTTGATTAGCACGAAAGTTGACATCTTGAAGGTAAACCACTCTACGTTAAAAATGTAAACATCGACTTCCTAGTACACATGTTCTGAGGTGACTTCTTGGTGCATGCAAATATCACTTAAAAAAACATAAACAACATCCTCCACTCCCCTGATAATGATATATACTAACTCCAAGATCGCACAGTCCCTGGGAAAGGGAATTTTTCCCTATCCTGTGATTGTTTATCTCACACACCTGTCAACTATCTATTCAGTCAACCAAATGAGTTGATTAAAGAGATGTTGACCAAACTTCCTGTCGACCAAACCAATGGAACCCATATCTATATCTATATCCATATATATATCTATATCTATATCTATATCTATATCTATATCTATATCTATATCTGTATCCATATATAGATATAATATACTCATATCTATCTATAAACAAATATGGATATAGATATAGATATAGATATAAATACAGATATAGATATAGATACAGATATAGATATAGATACATATTTGTTTGCCAGGGTAGAGCACTAATCATAGCATGACCAATTCCAGACATGCAAAACTGTAACAACAGAAATTTTCAAATAAACAATCACAGGTACTCCACGGCAAAAAAAAAAAAAAATAAATGTGCATGTGAAAAGACTTAACTATGTATATACATACCTCTCAACCTCTTAGCACAAGAAATCTGGACAAAGCCTTATATAATGGGGGACAAAGGCCCAAAAATAGGAAGCATTTTAAATATTGCTCTTACAAACTTAAAAAGTTGCTAAAAATAACAGGATTTATGTTAGCATACATTTTCTGAAAGATATGAAGTCTAAAACTCAAATGTATGTCATTATTTAGTGACCTTAATCCTTAGATCATCCAAGTGATTTATTCACAAAACACAATCTTTATGAGGAAGAGACCAAAAATATGAGGCAAAAATCTGTACATTCTACGAAAATCTGTACAGTTGAGAGGTATGTGGTACATATTTACATAATGTAGAATCATACAGGCTACAGTGAGGAAATTGAAGTAGGAAAGGTGTAAAGTGAGTGGATTTACACATATGTAGCAAAGGCAATAAAATCTTTTGCATGCAAATGAGTTACTAGGTACATATTTAGATAATGCAAAGTCATACAGGAGGCAATAAAGAACTGAAGGTGTAAGAAGAAAGGAATTACATGTAGAGGAAATGTGAGAGTTATGTGATATGTACAGCAGTCAGTCATTTGCAATTAAATTGTTTTAGTAGATAATATCTGAACTGAAGCCTGAACTTCCAGTAGTCTACTGTGCTATTCCCATGTTCTCTCTGCTGCTATAGTGTGGCCATGGTAACAACCTCAGCCATTTTATGCACCTGTTAATTAGCTACATACTATTGCCATGCCTCAACATGTGATCTTGGAACCGACAAACCCTTTGTGGCATGTCCTTCACAGGGCTTCTCTTGTTCATAGTTTCGTAAGGACCATAAGTTAGTGCTAGGCTAACTGCCCTTGTGCAAGCTTACTTCCTCTATTCTACAGTTATATGTTAATTAGCAATGTTGCTGGCTTTATACTGTACAACAAAGGGCCAACTGGCACGGCGATTTTGTTAGTGAAGCTATTTTTTGCATCACAGCCAAAGCACAATATGCTATCCAAATAATCTGGTGGTAGGTGTGCACATCCTGGTGACCATAAAGCATGTGACCAGCATGCCTGTGCATATGGTGATGTGTATAAGTGTAGTGCTGGTGTGGTTTGATATCCATTTTAGCACCATGCTGCAGTGCTATGGACATACAGTAGCTCCATACACAGTGCTACTTTGCACAGCACATGATCTACACAGGGTTACCATTTATTTCCTCAGACAAATCTGACTGAGTGGACATGGCTACTTCAGGCACGGGAATGCAGGATTCTTGCGCAGTGTGTCAGTGAGTGCAATATTGTTTCTTCTTCCTGCACAGGGGACTTTGAGAAGCACCTACTGGGCCATTATGATGGCCTCTTGTGGAAGGAAGATGCTTGGCATGAGCTTAGGGGTGGAAAGTAATGCCACTGGCATCACCCCTTCTGATGATGCCTGCATTGCTACAGTGATCCTGAGGTAGTGCCAACCTGACCTGCTTCATCAGTGTGAGAATGAGGTTATGGATAGAGAGCAACAGAGAGACAGAGTGACAGATATGTACTGTGAGCTGCTTTTTTCTGTACTATAGTCTTCTGCTATTTTTCCTGTTTTACACGTATACTCATGAATGCAGCTTTATGTTCCGGCCATGCAGGAGTGAGAGCTTAAAATGTCTGGATGTCTCAGAAAGGTAGAACTGACTACTTTGACAGAGAGGAGTGTATGATGTCAGTGCCAGTCCACTCTACAACTAAGATCGTATTTATAGCATATGGGAGTAACATTTTCCCATTATGTAATTCTTCTGCAGATCCAGTTAAGGAAAAGGAGGTGAGGCCACAGTCATCTTGATGTGCGCCAGCCAATGCATCTGGCAGTGGGTTAGCATTGGCCACTAGGGCTGCCTGTCAACAGGAAGACTCTAGTTCCCTCTCTGAAGGTGACTTGGAGGGATACTGGTATCCCTTGTGGTTTAGTCTTAGCCAAAAACACAACCAAATTCAGCATAGCATAACCAAAACACTCAAAATGGAGGTGGAAAAAACTTTATCAATCTGTGGCAACAAGGCTAAAAAAATAAACCAGTTTTAGTTCTGTGAACCATAACATTGTCAGAAACCCAGGTGAGTGTTACCTAAATTTGTTGCCTTCTGATCTGGTCTGGCAGGAACCAGTCCTATCCCCATCCTGGTGTTTTCCAGACATTATGTATGGTTTCCCATTCCTTGTTCATTGTCCAATACTCTCCATTATCACTTGTCTACCCTCTGTTTGTCTGTGTTCATTCACTGTCTTCCCAACCTTTTCTGAGTTCACCGTGCATATCTGTCTGAGTCTTTGCTATATGTTTGTCATTTTGTGCCTGCTACCGGCCGTACTTCCTTTTCCAATCCACAGGTTTCCCACACTACCCACTTAACCTACCTTATTTTCCATATATTACAAACATGACTCTTTCATGGGAAAATACTCTTCTCACCTATTGTACGTTATGATTATTCTTGAGTGCATGCTTTTATCCCCTTTCATACTTTCCTGTTTCTCTCATTTATATAATGAACATGACTGGTATTTTGCTATGCAGACCTAAAGGGGTCTGTCTGATGGCTGCTATGCTGCTGTTCTTGTGACACACAAGTACGAGATGCAGCCCTGCTGCCTTGTGTCGCACATATGAGCACGCACTGACTTGGCTGTTCTTACCTGCATTTTTGTATTGTACATCATGCCAATCATGCACCCTTCTGTAGCTCTGCTCCAACCATAGAGTAGCCCAGTGCTGCCTCTCCCTTCAGCACTACTCCTCTCTGTAATTATACACATCTTTCCTTGGACTGCTAGTTCTTTCCTGTGCCTAATATCTGATTACATGTGTGTCTCTTCATATAGTGGCCTCCCTTGAAAATTAATTGCATAGTGCTTGAGTACAAATCTCAGTCACAGTCTGCTTGTTTTCTCTTTTTCTATGGTCTTTTGCAAGTAATTAATTACTCCTGCTGCCTCCAAATTGTTTAAAATATAGCCATTTTTTTCATAATGGCTTTACAGTTGTTTATAATGTAGCACTCTGTTGCTATAGTGGATACTATGGTGCTATAAATAAAACTAGGAGGGCACCATTAATTGTTATGCAGATGTTTGAAGGCAGCACCAAATATGTGAGGAAGCAAATACTGACAAATAGAGAAAGTATTCTCTGTTATTAAAGCTTTTTATTGGGACATGCAAAGGGACGGTCTCTTGCAGATGAAAAATATCCAGTACATTTTTAACAGTGAACACAAAAAGCTTGTGATCCTCTATTCTTTAATCTTTTGAATATGTTCTTATTTTTCAACAAACAAGCACAACTTACCTTATTCAGGTGAGACCTGGAAGCTTTAGTCTAGTCAAGAAATCTACTCAGCCATAAGATATACATGCTGAGGTTGTGGTAATTAGAGCCAAGCCTGCAGGATGTAAAATAGTCTGCACCCCCCCCAATCACTGTCACAATTTGTCAACTATTTATAGCTGTGTGTCATTCGCTGAGATGTCCCCATATCAGAGGTGATGGTGTGCAGCTGTTTCTAGAAGAAGCCATTGCATATATTACTCCTAATGTGACACGTAAGCCTGTTTGGGTATGCAAAATATGTTATAGCCTCAAGGACAAGCAATTACTCTTTAACCAAGAAGAATTGGGCAGTTTGGGAGACATATAATACAAGCCATTGTTACTCAAAGTGGGTAATCCTGTCCTGTCTTGTTTGTGCAATTAGTTTGAATAAATTTGTTTAAAGGTTTGCTTATCTGCTTTTGTTGACTATGTCAGTACACTAAGCATAAAATGCCTACTGGCAGGCTTGATCTAGAAAAATACAGATATACTTATACCTCCGCCAGTGAAGCAACAAGCAGAAATAAAATTGACTCACAAATAAGTTTTGCTTTTACAAGCAACAGTAAATTCTTAGAAACCCATAGGATTCACGCTTTGTACTATTCCAAGATTTAGCAAACGAAACTGGCATAAAGCACATTCTGTATAGCAACAGGTTAATGAATATCCTGGAGCAGTATGTGGTCAGAAATACATATTTGTATCCTTTTTATTTTAGTGTCTTACAAAAGTTTATAAAATACTATAATTATCCTGCATTTCCTGAGTATTACTGTAAGTGAAGACCGCTGTGAATTATTCACACAGCTCTTCTTCTTCTTTCGGCTTTTCCTGGTTAGGGGTCGCCACAGCGGATCACCTGTCTGCTTATGATTGGCAGTGGAGTTTTACAGTGTCGAGTTGCCAGCCCGGCACCCAACCTTCCACTGAAGGCACACACATGCACACACTCATGCCTAGGGCCAATTTAGAGTGTCCAATCCACCTACAGCATGTCTTTGGGATGTGGGAGGAAACCGGAGCACCTGGAGGAAACCCACGCGACTACAGGGAGGACATGCAGACTCCGCACAGAAGACACCCCAGCCGAGAATCGAACCAGAGAACCTCTTGCTGTGAGTCGGCACTAGACATATATTAGATAGCAAATGACTAAAGGAACTGTTTTCCAACCAGATATGCTTCTTACAGTATAAAAAAGATGTTCAGACTAATACAATTTAACACAGTAAACAGATTTCATAAGAAGTGTTCATTTATCACAAACATGACTGTTACTTCTGCAGAACAGCTAAAGCCTTCATCTGGCAGTCCCCATGCTGCACGTGCCAATGCCTGGGTAAGGTCCACACATTTAGGATTCCTGGTACAATTTTCATGTTAACTGCTAGTATAATGCTCATCTTTTTCCAAAAATAACAGAGCGGTACTATTATTCTAATTATTAGCATTGGATATTCTCGTAGCCAGCTTTAGGTACCAGCAAACCCTGAGGTCGCTGGGGGCCCCCTGTTCCTGGGAGGGCCCCCAACCACAGCAAGTTATCTTATCTTGATATTTTGTAACATGTCTGTCAAACCAACAAAAGCTAATACAGCAATCTTGTATATTTAATAAACTAGGTGGGTAATAATTCTTATTTGTATCTCCTTTAAAATTCAAAAAAAGATATCTCTGGTTATAGTAACAGTGTTTTATCAAGTAACTGGCTTCACAATTCCATTAAATATTTTACCACTGACATAGTGCCCCTGGCTTAGTTAAACCCTACTGGTAGACGTTCTGTCCACTAAATCTAACAACATATCCAGCTTTAGGTACCTGCAATACTCATGGCTGTGGGGGTGGTGGCTTAATCATCCTTGAATGTATGGGGGGGCCCATAGTAGCTGCTGCAGGTTGGGGTAAAATAAGGATAAAAAAAGTATTAATTTCCTGATTATGTGTTTTAACCTGAACAGGGCAGTGATATGACCCTATGTGGATAAAGCTGAAAATGAACATGAGCAAGGTAAGTACTAGAGAGGTCAGCAGCCCAGAGTGACTGATCTCAGTGCGATCTTGGATTTTAAGAAGAACTGATACTTCCAATCTGTGGGGATCGTATTCTTTTTCAGTGAGCTTTATAAATACTGGCAGAACACCTGATACTATAACTCTCAACTTCTGTGTGCTGAAGAATGCAGTGCAATGCCAAAAATAATAGCAGAATAAAGGTTCAAAAATCAGGAACACATTTTAAATATTACTCTAATTCACGTTAAAATTTAATAAAATAGCACCTTTTGATTCAACATGCATTTTTGGACAATAAGAAATATAAAACTCTGATGTCTAGATTTATTGACTCTCTGTAATCCTAAATAATTTACCAGCAAATCAAACTTTTTTGAAAGACATCAAAATTATATGCAAAATCAGAAGGTCACTGATCTAGTGTGGCAGTATTAGTGTTGTACAACGTATTGTTATTTGAAGAAATAATTACAAAACTGGTATTGCTATGGCTACTGTGTATGTGTGTTTGTGTGTAAAATATCACTGTTTTTTATCTGTGAACACACCCTATATTCTTCTGGGTATTAGTAAAAATGCAACTAACAAGTAATTATATTTCAAAAGTAAGGTATACAATGCATCATAGAACATTCAGGCGCTTAAGTCTTTTAGGAGTCTGATAGCTCCCACTCCTCAGACTGTATAAATGCATACGGGGGACTGTGTGGGACCCCACAAAAGCTGTTGCTGGTTGGGGAAAAATGAGGAAGAAAAACATATTTACTTTCTAATTATGCTCTTTAACCTGAACAGGGCTGTGATATGAACGTGTTGGATAAAGTTAATAATGGTCTCTGCTCTCAACCACACCCATTCTAAAACCAACCCTGCTCAGATGTGTGTGTACAGAAAGTACAGAAAGCTGCTGTAGGTTATGTGTGTGTGTGTGTGTGTGTGTGTGTGTGTGTGTGTGTGTGTGTGTGTGTGTGTGTGTGTGTGTGTGTGTGTGTGTGTGTGTGTGTGTGTGTGTGTGTGTGTATTGTGTGAGTATTACTTTGATTTTCATCAGTCAAACCTTAGAGTTGTTTGGGCTGAGGACAGTGTGGTTATTGTTTCTTTTACTTTTCTCACAGACCTCATAATTGTATAAAGAAGATTACTATAGCTTGTGTAGGGGCAGTGTACTGCCTAGGAGAAACAAAGCAGAATACATTACTGGAATCATTATTTTTTTCACTTTCCTTACAATCGCACACCAGGCACATATGCAGGTGGCAGCCTTGGGGGTTGGGTTGAAGAGTGAGGAGACATGTTATGTACCTGTTTATGTATGTTAGCAGTCACTTGAAACAAGATTGTGGCAATTTGAACCTCTGCTTTCATTCCAATCTAACACCAGAGGGATGCACAGGCAGTGATTGTCTTTTGGGGGGTGTTAGGAAGGCAGGCAGTATTCCCAGATAGGACCTGTGTGCATCCTAACAACAGTAGGCTTGTTAGTTTATTGTGAGCTGCTGCTTTGTCATCTCTGAACATTAAGCCTTGGGCGTGGCATACATTTTCCTTGAAAGAAAAACGAATAAGACCACCACTCTTTTGTTACTCATGATTTTTGTTTAGACCACCGTTGGATTACAAGGGTGGGGAAATGCTCTAAAATGCATCCCAGGACATCTATAACCCTATGGCTTCTTGAGGCCTGGCTTATTTGAGTTATTTCCCAAATGCTTATTACTGTGCTGGGATGATCAGGAAAAGTATGTTGAAAGGATGCAAGGAAAACTAAAGCTGAACAACACTGAATTTCTTTCCTTAATTATAATTCCCGTTCAATACATCACTGGATAAAAAGGGTGTGTAAAAAGAAAAAGAAAAAAAATTTAAATCCGATCCAGAACAAGAAAGTTATGGCTTCTTGAAAAAGTTAAGGAATAAGGCAAAATGTGAGAAAGGAAGAAAAAATGTAATGTGCATGGCATGAGGAGCACAAGATGGAGGGAAACAGAGGGGAGGGCTGGAGGGTGTGTGTGTGTGTGTGTGTGTGTGTGTGTGTGTGTGTGTGTGTGTGTGTGTGTGTGTGTGTGTGTGTGTGTGTGTGTGTGTGTGTGTGTGTGTGTGTGTGTGTGTGTGTGTGTGTGTGAGTGTGTGTGTGTGTGTGGGGGGGGGTCATGTAATTCCGGACCTGTATATAGAGTTTTTGTAATGTATTATTGTTTGAACTAAATGCCAGTAACTGTAAATGTCTCTGTGAGATAACCTTGCCTACTGACTGCAGTTTGCAGCAAAACTAATTATGTCATACTGATGATACTAAACTTCCCCAGGGTAGATAGTTTGTAAAAAACATAAACTAAAAATAAGTGAGTAATATTGTGACAAAATAAAAGGTTCATCTGATTTACCAGTATTATACATTATTCTAGGAAATAAGCACTCCTATTATTATATTTGCTACACATTCTACATCCTGTAGTCCAGGGTTTGATTCCCTTAAGTTCAGTTTGCCTCCTATGTGACTGACCAAGTCACTTAAAAATAGTACTCTTGGTCTGACTTTGAAAATGGTCCATGCACAGAGGCCAGCTTTATGTACAGGCAAACTAGGCAACCATCTACGGCATCATGCTTGCAGGCGTGACCTTTCCCTGTTTATTTATTCATTTTTTAGAGCAGTGTTTCTTTGCTCTAAAAATTTAAATAATACATAAATAAATAAATGAAGTGCCACAAAGGAAGAAAATGTGCCCACGGAACATTAGACGATCCAGAGGGCAGTGCTCCACGTATTGTAAATTACTTTATTTATTTATTTATTTATTTATTTATATTTGTTGACTGGGAGTGTCTGACTGGACGTAGGTGCATTTTCAGTGGAGGCCCGGGGAGAAAAGCTCCACAGTTAAAATAAACAGACAGTAGTTACATTGGATTACATAGCGATTAACAATTTACATAGCAATTACTTGCAACATATTTACAGATGAAGTACATAGTACATCAGTAGACAACTAGAATCTTTATCTGTGAAGTACATAACAGACATTAACAAATGTTACAATAAGAAGTTCCTGCTGTATAATAAGTAGTAGGCTTATGAGCATCTGAGCTTGCTATAATCAAGGTAGTTAGTGGAGTGGAAAGAAAAGTAGTGGTTGGATGGGGAGGGTGATATTAGAGTGGGAGTTGCAAGGGCATAGCCAGCATGTTTTTAGGTGCGCTTTTAGTAAAGTTTTGAAGTGGGTGCATGATGGTATGGAGGTAATTGTGGGTGAGAGGGAGTTCCATAATTTGGCTATGGTGCAAAAGAATAGTGCTTCACCAGCAGAGTTATTGGCTTTAGTGATCTGCAAGTGATTTTTGTTGCTGGATCTTAGTGGTCTGGTGGTGCGATAGGGTTGGAATAGATTCTGGAGGGCTGGGACATTTAGTGGGTGATTTACTAGTTTGTGGGCAAGTGAGAGTTGATACCATTGAAGGAGGTGAGGGAGTTCAAGCCAGTCCAGTCCAGCAAGTGAGAGACAGTGGTGACTGTGGTAGGATGCCCCTGTGGCAAATTTGGTGATTTTGTTGTAGCAGGTCTCTAGCTTGTTTAGATCGCATTGCCTTAGGTTGGTATATATTGGAGAGGCATAAAGTAGGGTGGAGATAAGGTGGGAATTTGCTATTGAAATCTTTGCTGCTTTGGTGAGAAGTTGCTTATTTCTGTATAATGCTCCTAGTTTTTTGTGGACTTTTTTTATGGTCATGGATATGTGAATGTCAAATTTTAGTTTACTGTCTATTTCCACTCCTAGCAATTTGGTGTGTTCAGTTGGGTATATAGTGGTGTTGTCTTTTGCTGTGATGTTAAAGTGAGAGTTGTTTTGAGTATGTTTGGTAGGTTGGAAGATGAGTAGTTTAGTTTTGTTTGGGTTGAGTATTAACTGGGTATCAGATAACCAAGTTTCAACAGAGGAAAAGGCTTCCTGTGTGACTTTTTGCAGTTTGGGTACGGACTGGGCTGAGCAGATGATGGTTGAGTCATCTGCGTATTGTATGAGTGTGCCATGTTTGGTGGCAGAGGCTAGATTATTGGTGAAAACAGAGAAGAGTAGGGGTCCAAGGATGGATCCTTGGGGAACCCCATGGAGACTTTGAGTTTAAATGTTGCAAGGTCAAGAGAGTACTGAGCTTGTAGCATGTAGAAGCAAAGGCATGCCTAAGGGAAACGTTTTTATGCGCACGTTTTTATGCGTACAACAGGGACATTCTGCAGAATTATGAACATATGTCGAGGAATGACACTGTGAGTTATTCACTACTATTTTAAAGTAAGATTGTCAGGGATTAACCAGATACTTTTGGACAATATGCATTTGTCTTTGTGATGGCAGTTGAGATGAAGAGATGAAGGCAGTGGAGTGGTGGTGAGATAAGTATTTTGACAGTATTGCTGGTGGTGATCAGCCAGATGTTTTTGGCAAGATGTCTGGCTTTGTGATTTGTGTGGACAGTTTTTGTAGACAGATATTATTTATTATTTTTACAGGAATGTTGGTGGTGATCAACCAGATATTTCTTTGGCTTTGTGATTCATGTAGAGCAATATGATATGAATACTTCAATGTGTTAAACTGATTGTGTGGACTGTGGAGTTGAAATGATATTACATAGCCATCATACACAGCTCTCAATGAATCAGGGACAAATTCAGAAATAATCAGGGACACTTTTAAAACATTAAAACTATTTACTTAAGACATTGACAGAATAACAAAATGGGAATTAATATACGTTTTTGAAATAAAAGAAGTACGTAACTATAATTATTGTCTTTATTAAGTGTAATTCACCACCCTTTTTCCAAAAGTCGCCATGTTTAGGAGGGATTAAGAGAGACAGAACTAGAATTTGGGTCAGAATTAAGGACAGTTCAGAAGTATGCCATTGGATGTCATGGCTATAACTGCTGGATGAGGGTTGGGGTTGCCAAAAAGAAAATAAGTGGCCATGTTGACATTTGTTCAGTTTAAAACAGTCACTTTCTGGCTTTGCAGGACTAATGTGCATTTGTGTGAAGTAAGATGGACTGCTTAACTGGACACCTGATATGTACAGGCTAGATATAACGCTATGGATGTCATCTTTGGAGGGAAATGATTACCTGCCTGCTTCTGTTTGCTTATTATTTTGATTTTGCAGGACTAATGTGATTATGTCAAGCAATGTGCAATATTCTAATGTGTGGCAACTATTTATTTGGAACAAAGACAAAATACATTACGTGGTCATCCTCTTTTATAGCAGGCATCTTAATTGCTAATAGAAGTGGCTATAACTGCTTGTTTGTGGTTGCCTGGATGAAAATAACTGACCTTGTTGTCACTTGTTCAGTTTAACAGTCATCTTTCTGAAAAAAAGGGATAAATGCATTGCAGAATATCCAGAGCTTCAGAACTTCTGGGGGCTGTTGGTCCCCGCACATCAAGGGTTCATAAGTGCATTTTGACATGGGCTTAGTAATCACCTCTGTCCTAAGCCTGCTCATAGGTGTACACAGAAAGTTGCTGTACTTGTGGGGGAGGGGGCTGGGGCTGATGTCATTATTTTTTAACATCCCGCAAACTTCAAAAGTTATTGTATCTTTAGTTAGGCTGCAGAGAGTGTGGTCATTATTTCTTTAACTTTCCTCACAAAGTTCAGAGAAATGCATGGAAGTTCACTATAGCTTGTATAGGAACACTGCACTGTCCCTAGAAGTAAAAACTTGTAAATAGCACTGTAATTGCTATTTTTTTTCACTTTCCTCACAATCAAACATCTGATGCATATACAGGTGGCTATCTTTAGGAGGAGAGTAAATAACCGTCCTGTTTATATATGTCTGACACCAAGTATGTTATGTTATGTTATGTTATGTTGTGTTTGTTTTTTTCATGTTTGTCTCAGTGGGACATCAGAGGGTAAACAGAAAGTGGTTGTCTTTTGGGAGGATTAGGGGGTGAGGAGGCATAATCTATATAAATATGATAGCAGCAGCTTGAAATATGATGTGTGGGCATTTTTGCTTTAATTTTAATCTCACTTTAACATCAGAGAGGGATTCACAGAAAGCGGCTACTATTTTGATGTGGGGGGTTGGGGCAGGTTCTTTTCCCAGGTACAATGTATGTGTCCTCACAAGCATTTTCCATATCTGTTTATTGTGAACTGGTGTTTGGTCATCTTTGGGCATTAAAAGTTAGATACAACTTATTTCTTCCTTGAAATAAAATAGTAAGATTGACTTTCTCATGATTGTTTACTTTAGGACATGCCATTATGTACAATAGCATGTGCTGCCCCTGTATGATGTGGGCCAAGAGAAGGCTGCTGGGATTCAGGATGATTGCATCCACTTAAAGAGCAGTTTATTCAGAGAATAATAATAATTATTATTTTATTTATTTATTTTTTGTGCTTTAAGAGATGAGACATTAAAAAGATAGACAGGATAATGTACATTTGGGGTTCTGTCCCCACCCTCCCATAGTAGTACTGTAGGAGATGCAGGGAGCATCAGCTCCCTTGGATTTTGTTGTTACTTGTCCTGGTGATTGTTTACTTTAGGACAACTTAATATAAAAAAAATTAGACTGACAAGTCATCCCACCAGCAAACAAATGTAACGAATAGCCCTTTCAGGATGTGAATCAAATCATCACTATCCACACTTGCACAAACAGCAACAGTGTGCCCTAATGTAAACAATTACTGAATTCCTTTTCCTTATGACTGATTTCTGTTCAGGCCATCATTCGATCAAAAGGTTGGAGAAAAGCTGTAAAATGCACCTCAGAAAATCTGTAGCCCCATGGCTTCTGGGTACTTAGCATTTCCAGACCCCCAGCATAATTTGGTTAATGCTTGGTAGTCTTGGTCAGGTATGGTGTGTTGAAATGATGGTGGAAAAAGTTAAATTGAAGAGGAACACTGAATTTCTTTCCTTAATCATAGTTTCGTTCAGGCCATTGTTGATTAAAAGTCTGTTTAAAAAAACCTTTAAAATCCATCTCAGAGCATGTAGAAATCTAATGGCGTCTGGGGGTCTAGGAGCCCCAGAACCATGGCTTAATACAGTTATTTCCACTGCAGTAATTACAGTGTATTCTTATAGATTCATATGTTCATAGATTAATACTAGGCTAACTGCCTTGAATGGCTATTTTTAGCCTAGCCAACAACTCAGGGTCAAAATCAAGCACTGTATCTTGTATCTATGAGTTGAAGGCCTTAACCATTATGTAAAATTCACTCATAGCTTGTACCTGGACCTACTGGAGACACTCATCATTAAAATAAATACCCTATTCGTGGGAGAGTTTAACTACCCATCTATAGACTGGGAAACACACACTGCCTCATACTCGCAGGTACAATGATTTCTGGACGTTATTTACACAAATATAAGATAGTGAATACGCTTAACAGAGGTTCAAACATACTGTACCTGGAACTCACCAATATGAGAGAGTGCTGCACCCCCTCCCACCCAAGTGTCATGTCATTACGGTGAGGTTGGATCACAAATATGTCACCTATGAAATAAAAATCAACTAGGTAACCCAGCAAACCCTGTAACAGTTGGGAGATATTCCAAAGCAGACTCCATCCTACTAAGTGGTAGTTTGTCAAAATTCAATGCCCCTTCCATCCCGAGTTCATAGCAACCTATGTATAATTGTTCAGAGAGATCCAGTACAACCAGGTAAATGGCTGTATATAGGCTGCTGTACCTACTAGAAGTAAGCCCAAAACAAATCACATTGGTAGAATGCTAACTTTAATACACTATATAACAAAAGGAAAAAAGTCATGGCTAAAATCAGTAAGTGCAACTCCCATAATGACAGGAGCTCTCTAATTAAATTAAACAGGAAATTAAGAGGACTAATTAAGTTCAACAAGGCCAGTTATGAGGTCAAGATAGCCTCACAGGCTAAAGACAACCGCAAGGTCTTCCGCAGCTATGTCCAAGACCTCAAAGGCAGCACACACCAGTGTACTAAACTGGTGGTCAATGGTGCTACCTTCATTGAACACAGTAACATAGTGAATTTGCTGCCTGACAAATAGCTCAAACTTCATCGTCCACTCCATCTTTGCCTCCCCATGAAATATCTACTAGCATAACCCCCCCCAACTACTAATAGAGAGCAGGTCCTGGTGGCACTCACTAAGGCCAAACACTTGGCCTCAGTGGGCCCTGGCAGTATCCCAGGATGCTGTCTAAATAGCTTGAAACAACACCTGTCAGGGCCACTTAAGCCATTTTTTCCTATACCCTAAAAAAAGCTTTGTACCATGCAAATAGAAGACTGCAATGGCTATCCCACTTCACAAGAGTGGACCATTAACCAGCTCTAGAAACTACAGACCTTTTAGAATGACTAGTCTAATATGCAAAGCCATGGAATGAATTGTCATGGAAATGATCAACAAAGACATAGGCAACCTTCAGATACTGGACCCAACCCAGTTTGGCCCCATCAAGGGATGGCCATGCCCAATACACCTGGTGGACCTCCCTGAGAAGGTCACCAAGACAACAGATGAGGGGATAACTATGCAAACTACTTACCTGGACCTGGCTAAAGTGTTTGATACAATACCCAACTGGGGTATAGTTGACAAATTCACTGAACTGGGCATAAACCCCTACATAACTTACTGGAGAGCCAACTGGCTCACAGACAGGATCCAGAAAGTCAGGATTGGTGATACTACCTTCACTAAGAGACTGGTCATCAGCAGGGTACCTCAGGGCTCCATGCTTGAATGACTCCTATTTGGCATCTACTTCTCAGAGGCAAAGGCTAATGTCAAGGGCCTTTGGCTAACCAACATTGCAGATGACTGCAAACTGGGATCTGTCATGGAATCCCCCCATGATAAACATCTTACAAGAGGATCTTACAGTGACAACTGACTGGTGCCAAAGTCAAGGACTAAAGCTCAGTGACAAGGAAATGCATTATAGAGCTTCTTGGGAACAACTGCCATCTAGGCTAACTATTCCATCAATAGGACACCCCTAAGAGATGACCCTGTAGTCAGGGTTCTGGGAGTATAAGTAGACAGTAATCTGGCCTTTGACCAACATGTGACCAAGGCAGTAAGAAAATTATCCTTTGAGGCTCAACTATAGTGTCACTTTAGAAAGAAACAAAGTGCAACCACAGCAAAGTCACCAAATTCACCTAGAACAGTGGCACTAATGGTCAGTAAAGACTGGAAGATACAGATTAGTGTAAAAGAAATGTAATTTCCGCTTTCGTCTCACCAAGACTTCATCAGAAAAACAAATGAAACGGTGAAACTGAAGCAGCACATCTTCAATACATTCCTAATACAAACAATTAATCAATTAACCAATGAAATTCACATTAGCTCAAAACCATTCATAAATTTAAAAAGACATACATCTTGTAACCATTTCAAACTCTTAAGAGCAAGTCCGTTAAAAACTTTACTACCAAACATTATGTATTAAAAAATAATAATAAATAAAGGAAAATGTAATTTTACATTTTCCTAATAGTCAGCTTCCTATATTTCAAGAAACATGTTATATTTATTGCATCATTTAATCCTGGCTTTTTGTCTGCCCTCAACTTTATTTGCCAAGAAGTCTCTCTCTGCTCTACCAAATTTAAAAAGGTACATACCAAAGAGAGCACTGTACTCAATGGCAGGTCTGATGAATGCTGAATACTTTGGAACAATGACTTCCTTGGCCTTAGACGCCATACCTTTGTTTATAAGTTACGCAACATAGAATGATTTCCTCACCACTGTAGACACGTGATGATCAAAGGCTAGAGTACTATCTATGTGTGTCCCTAAGTCCATGACTACAGGGTCAACTCTAAGGGGTGTGTTGTCAATATGAGAGTCACGCAATGGAAGCTGATATAATCAAACCTTTCCCCACTAGACTAGAGGAAACAGTTTAGCAGCTCTGTAATCCTCTAAGCCAACTGCCAGACAAGGTTTGTGGAGTTTATGTTATATTTAAACAAGATGAATATGTATGCAGCTGAGAGAGAAACTAGAAGTATTACAGTTCAGAAATATTTTGGATGCAGAATGCTCAGGTGAAGTGTACAAGTATAAACTGACAAAGCACTGGAGAAGATGTCAGCATGCAGAGCAGAAATATAAAGAATTGTGGTAGAATGGGGCAAACTCAGACAACTTCATTTAGTCCAGGCAATATGGGGAGTTATCTGCAGTAGTTAACAAACCTGATTAACGTGGGCTAACTGACAATCAAATCAATTAGCTCTACAGAGTGGACATGGAGTTATTGAGGACTGTCTATAACATATGATAGCCAACTGTAGAAATATTTATGATTGAAATACATGTCCAGTAAGTATGCTGAAATAAATACACACTGTGCAGTGAAATGTATGACCTATACTTGGCATGCATCAGAGAGTACCACATAACAATACATGACTTATACAGGGTATGCATCAGGAACTAGCTCACAACAATACACAATCTGTACATATTGTGCATTAGAAAATAATACACAACAGTACACAATCTACACATAGTTTGCATCAGAGAGTACCGCATGACAATACATGACTTATGCATGGTGAACATCAGGGACTAGAACACAACTATATGCAACCTGTACATATCCTGCATCAGAAAGTAATACACAACACCACACAACCTACACATAGTGTGCATCACCGAGTATAGAGTACAGAAAATTATACACAACCCAAGAAGAGTGTGCATCAGAGTACCATTTAACAAAACACAACCTGTACACAGCATGCATCAGAGTATTACACAACAACCTCTAAACTTTGTGCATCAGATAGTACCATACAACAATACACAACTTGTGTTATTTAGGATGTACTGAAAGGAAGCAGGAAAAAAACAAACTTTAAGACTGAATTTGTTTCTTTGTTCATAGTTTGCACTCAGGGAATCACTGGATAAAAAGGTTGTTTTAAAAAACCCTCTAAAATGCACTTCAGAGCATCTAGAAAAAAACTGTGGCTTCTGGGGTGGCCCCCAGATACCCAGCTTAATAATAGTATCTACACAGTCAGCAGAGTGCACTTGTGCTTAGATAAAAACCATTAAATTAATTGATGAGCTAATGACTACAGAAAAAATGGAGAATAAGGACAATGGTGAAAAAGTAATCTGGGTAGGGTCAGTAGGCCAGGTCAGTGGAGGGGGGTGCCATTGATCCTTTTCGCCTAGGGTGCTAGTTTACCTAAGGCTGTAACCCAATTAACTAGATAAAAATACAGATAAATAATTAAATACTTTCACTTAATAAGCCCATAAACTAACACAATGGTTTTGGGCAGATCTTCTCTGGAAAAGGGATGCATGATGCATTCAGCAAGCGAATGCCTAGTGACTACAAATCTGGACAAGAATATTCAACTGCAGCATATACTATGACATTAATGTGGACGTAGGGTGTTTGGGGAGTGGTCTAAGACAAGGAGAAAGAGAGTGTGGTGTGGTTGGAATCAAAGATGGGAAAAGTGCTAAAATGGTTGAACTAGGACATAAGCTTAGAAGTGGGTAGGAGAAAGGTATGTGCTGAGGGAGGGGTTGTACTAGTATGGTGGGACTTGAGAAGAGAATGTTTACAAGGCTGGAAGATGAAGATTGTACATTGGGAATGGGTGATAGTTAAAGTGATGGGCTTGTGTTTACTTGTGAATTATGCAGACTAGACCTTGAAATATGTGTCTTCAGTACTTAACACTATTTGCTTTAGAAGAGCTAGGTTTGCCACACAGTTCCACACAATGATCATCTCATAGTCATCACTGTGAAATTACTACCACATCAAATTGTCCTTTGAAAATAAGACAGAATTTATCTTACATGTTCAACAACAATGCCTTTACTTTGTTGCTCATGTAATACCACCTGAACTCTTACAGCCACTAATAAATACCTTCTTCCTAGACATGTAACTACCAGAATTACTGATAGTAGACTTAGTTCCATCATAACCAGTGAATGACTACATTAATACCTGATATAAGAGTTACTACTAACCCACTTTTAATACAAATCAGTGTAAATCTCATTTAACTTTCCTAACTAAATGCAATTCTTGTAGTACCACCACTTCTTCTTTTGGCTTTTCCCAGTTAGGGGTCACCACAGCAGATCACCTGTCTGCTCATGATTGGCAGTAGAGTTGTACGGTGTTGAGTTGCCAGCCCAGCACTCAACCTTCCACAGAAGGCACACACGGGCATGCACTCATGCCTAGGGCCAATTTAGAGTGTCCAATCCACCTACACCATGTCTTTGGGAGGAAACCGGAGCACCTGGAGGAAACCCACTCGACCACAGGGAGGACATGCAGACTCTACACAGAAGGCACCCCAGCCAAGGATCAAACCGGAGAACCTCTTACTGTGAGGTGACAATGCTAACTGCTGCACCACTGTGGCCGCCCTTCTTGTAGCACCACCTAAAGTTAATAAACAGTATAGTTTGGCAATTCCTGTATTCCAAGCTATTTGTCTCTCTGATAAAACTATTTTTTTATAAATAAGATTATCTACACTACTAATGAAAATTATCTGCTGCTATGTAACTATGATCTCACATACTGCTTTTCTCATTCCATTATTCTTACTGTACATAGTAAAGCTGCTCCATTACAAATAATGAGAGTACTGCTGTTATTGTACTTTACAAAATCCATTTTCTTTTGTAATTTGTTTTGTCAGTTTATTCATTTTTTTAGAGCTTCGTACATTGTCTGATTACTTACTTTCATTTTTCACTGTTTCTGAGTTTCCACTAAAAATGGACATTGCTCAGTGAGACTAACCTAGTTAACAAAACATAAATAAAAATAAATATTATCAAGTGAGCATTTGAGTGTACTTAGTAAATGATTGCTTTCTGTTTTTATGTGAGTGGTATATGCATATGTGTGCATATGTTGGCAGACTTTCTTGCTATATACTTGTTTATTTTTTTACTTTGGGCCACTCTCTTTTTGTCTTACTTCAGGTTGTGTTTAGTGGTTTTCACTTCTCATACAGAACCTCCAAGAACTGCTGCATCTCAGTGGTAATGCAGAATATCATTGAACTGATGTATGACAGTGACTTCCCACCAGCATCACTATCATCCAGATATCTGGCTCTGTGTTTTACAACAGCTGCCACTAGCATCATGTTCGCTATCCTCTGTGAGTTAAAGTAGGGTTTCTACAAGCTATATTTTTGTACGTTTCTAAATCAAAAGCTAAAATGGGAGAGTAAAATTCCGCTATGTGTCACCATTTTAAATGAAACTGTGTCAGTAGACTAACTTACTGGAAAAGGATGAGTTAATGTCTTGTCTTAATTTTTCCCCAGATGTAATAATGAATATGTTTATTCACTAGTATTTACTGACTGCATAATACAGAATACTTGTAAGAATTCATCCCTGGTCTGGTGCCTATGTCTCATAGGTTCATAGGTAGGTACTAGGCTATCGGCCCAAGGGCCTACATAAGCCTAGCCAACAAGGTTCCCTGGCTTACGCCACCCAAGAAAGTTATTTTCCTGTGCCACTGTCGAGCAGAGGCACAGAAGTGATCCCCGGAATGTATTTCCTATTTCCCATCCACTCATCAAGATTTTTCTTGAATGAATGAAGAACTTTGCTTGACATAGATGGGTAGCCTGTTCCAGAGTATGGGAAGTCTCTGGGATAGGAATCTATCCCTCCAGCATGTCCTGTTTATTGTGGTGACAAGGTTTAGGTCCCTAGAGCATGTAGCTCGGAGGGATTGGGATTTCTTTAGGTGTAGCATGTCCAACAGCTCTGGGTTTGACACAGCTTTATATATTAGGCAGAGATCACCTCGGAGTAGGCGATATGCTATGGAGTAAAGCTGGAGTTTTTTGAGACGGTCAGTGTAGGGCATTTGTTTGAGTCCAGTAATCCTCTTTGTGAGGTACTTCTGTGGCCTTTCCAGCTGCTGCAGATGTCTTGTGAGGTACATTCCAAAAGGGGCATTGTCTAATGAGTGTTGAGTAGAGGGGAACGATGACCTCTTTTTTCGTGGATGAGAACCCTTTTATGATGAGGTGTGCCATGTAGAAGGACTTCCTGACTATTGTGGTGATGTGACTATCAAAGGAGAGACTACTGTCCACCTGGGTCCCAAGGTCTCTTATCATGCATTCGGTGTTAAGTAGATTGCTGCCTATGTGGTAGTTCATGGGTACAGAGTTTTTACCAAAGGGGATGACACTGCACTTTTTGGAATTGAGCTTGAGGTCATGGCTCTGACACCAGGCATCTGTCTCAGAGAAGCCCTTCTGTAGGATGTTCACATCATTTGGGGACTTGACTATGGCTCCTAGTTTGCAGTCATCTGCGAACTTCGTTAGCCAGAGGCCTTTTGTGTTAGCCTGTACTTTAGAGAAGTAGATACCAAACAGGAGTGGTCCCAGGATGGAACCCTGCGGTACTCCACTTGTCACTGGTTTGAGGTCAGATTTGGAGTCTGCAACTTTTACAGTGTGGGTTCTGTCAGTGAGCCAGTTGGCAACCCATCTTGTGACGTAGGGATTTATGCCTAGTTTATTGAGTTTAGCTATAATTCCAGAATGGGGGATGGTGTCAAAAGCCTTGGCGAGGTCAAGATAGGCTGTGTGAACCACCTTACCCTCATCTACGGCTTTGGTGACTGCCTCAAAGAAGTCAATCAGGTTCAGGAGGCATGATCTGCCTTTCACAAACCCGAACTGGGTGGGATCCAGAGTTTGGAGGTTACCAATGTCTTTGTTTATGAGTTCCATGATGATACGTTCCATGGCCTTGTAGACCAGTCTTGTCAGGCTAATAGGTCTATAGTTCCCGGGATCAGTGGTGGCTCCCCCTTTGTGGAGTGGGATAACTGTTGCTGTGTGCCATTCAGTGGGCACAAAGCCTGATGCGAGGCTATTATTGAACATGGTGCTTAAGTGAGGAGCCAGTTCATTCTGAAGTTCATGTAAAACACAGCCTGGGATGTTGTCCAGTCCCATGGATGCTGTGTTTTTGGCTTTAGCGAGTGCAGCTTTCACCTGCGTAGTTGTGATTACAGGGACTCTGCATTCTTCCTGTATAGATATGGCAGTTATTAAATCACCTCCTTTATAAATCAAATTTGTGGGTCACATTTAGGTTGCACAGCTATGCTTATAAGGGACCTAGTACTTATGAGCCTAGTATACACCTATGAAACTATAAACTTATGAAGAACAGTTTGCTTAGTGACAATACTTCTCAGTGCAGAGGTATATTACGCCAAGGACAATAAGCACCATTACAATATATAATAATCACTTTTGATTTGATATGCAGGATTTAAAGGGATTCACTTCTTATCAGAGCAAGGCGTGTGTCTCATAGCAGTGATACACTACAGAGTAAATTACATTATGAATATCCAAATGCCAACTAATTGCATGTCTGAATATCTAGCTATGCTCTGATGTGGAAAAGAGAGCGATGCTACAGACATACAAACCAGCCTAACTAACCATACTGAATGTGTATACAGCAGCTGTGTACATACAGGGTGCAGTACACATACAGCAACTGTACACATACAGCAACAGTACACATACAGCAGCTGTATACATATAGGGTGCAGTACACATACAACAGCTGTATACGTACAGGGTGCAGTACACATACAGCAGCACTACAGATACAACAGCTGTACACATACAGCAGCAGTACATGTACAGCATCTGTACGCATACATGGTGTACATACATACCAGCATTACACATACAGCAGCAGCTCACATACAATGTGCAGTACACATAAAGCTGTATACATACAGTAGCAGTACACATACATGGTGCAGTGCACATACAGTAGCTGTACACATACTGCAGCAGTACATGTACAGCAGCTGTACACATAGTGGGTGCAGTACACATACAGGGTGCAGCACACATACAGCAGCTGTACATATACAGGGCACAGTACACATATGGCATGCGATACACATACAGAGTGCAGTACACATATAGCTGCTGTACACACAGCACCAGTACACATACTGGAGCTGTACACATACAGCTGTACACATACTAAAGCAGTACACATACAGCAGTTGTACACATACATGGTGCAGTACACATACAGCAGTTGTACACATACAGGGTGCAGTACACATACAGCAGCAGTACACATATAGCAGCTGTACACATACAGGGTGCAGTACACATACAGCATCAGTGCATGTACAGCTGCACTACAGATACAACATGTGTACACACACTGCAACAGTACACATATAGTAGTAGTACACATACTGCATCAGTACATATACAATTGTACACATACTACAGGAGTTGTAGCAGTACACATGCAGTTGTCTACATACTACAGCAGTACACATACAGCAGCAATACACATACAGCAGCAGTGCACAAACAGCAGCAGTACACAAACAGCAGCTGTACACATGCAGCAGCAGTACACATGCAACAGCAGTACATTTACAGCAGCTGTATACATACAGGGTGCAGTACACATACAACAGCTGTAAATATACAGAGTGCAATAAACATAGAGTAGCAGTACACATACAGGGTGCAGTACACATACAGCAGCATCTCACATACAAGGTGCAGTACACATACAGCTGTATACATACAGCAGCAGTGCACATACATCTGCTCCCTCTGTGGATGAGTTAGCAAAGTAGCACTGCACATTCAAAGTGTCTATACCCACAATCAGTCAGCCTAAATCTCCAGAAGACTACAGTGGCACACATCACTGCAGCAAGTGCTACTATCATTTTTTCAGGACTGCTGTTTGCTGTTTACTGTTTGTTTGAGATGGGTAAATACATGGGGTGGTCACATTGATGTGCCTTTACAGAATACAGTTTGCTCCTACATGTCTATGAGTATCTCACTCCAGATGTTTTGGGTAGAGATGTCTACCAATCTCCAGGGGCAGGGCATCTCACCTGCAGATTCCATACAGGATCTGTTCCAGCTGTAGTGCAACATCTCTGTCAATGAGAGTGTTAGCCCTGTCACATCAACTCAGTGCAGTAGCCCCATGTCATGGTCACATAGTAAAACCATATTTCAGTTATAATCTCATAGTGGCATCCCTGCCTGTCACTGGAGGACATTGTCTATGACACATAGTACTCACCTCCCCCTCCAAAGACCACTGTCTGCACCTCCAGTGATGTAGCCAACCACCCATGTTGTGATATCAATCACATATCATTGTGCCCTTTGGCACCAGTACATATGATGACCACTCATTCCCACTCCATCCTCCCTCAGTTTAATTTCTCCAGGCCCTTTCAGTTTCTAATACTATGATGGAAATAAACCCATTTTAAGTCAGGGTGTGATTAAAGTTCATAGGTTTATAGGTTCATAGGTTCATACTAGGCTATCTGCCCGAGGGCATTTACAAGCCTAGCCCATAGTTTTGTGGCTTACGCCACCCCTTTAGTATGGGGAACTATACCCATTATTTTGCTGTGCCTCTGTTGAGCAGTGACACTGAGGTAATCCCTGGGGTATATCTGCGATCTCCCATCCATTGGTCAAGATTTCTCTTGAACAAGGCCAGCGAGGTGCTCTGCCTCACATATACCGGGATTTTATTCCACAGCATAGGGAGTCTTTGGGTGATGAATCTATCCCTCCAGCACGTCCTATTAATAGCCGTGTCGAGGTTTAAGTCTCCCGCCCTTGTGGCTCTGACGGATCTAGATTTTTGAGGTGAAGCATATTCATCAAATCTGGGTTTGACATGGCCTTGTATGTTAGGCAAAGGTCACCTCTGAGCAAGCGGTGGCGACTGAATAGAGCTGGAGTTCTTTCAGTCGGGCAGCATAGGACAGATGTTTGAGACCCTTTATCCTTTTGGTGAGGAACTTTTGTGGCCTCTCCAGCTGCTGCAAGTGTCGGGTCAGATACATTCCGAATGGGGCATTGTACTCAATCATTGGTCTGATGAGTGATGAGTATAGGGAGACTATGACCTCCCTTGATCTAGATGAGAATCCCTTCATGATAAGGTGGGCAATGTAGAAGGTCTTCCTAACTACTTTAGCTACATGGGTGTTGAATGACAGACTACTATCAACCTGGGTCCCCAGGTCCCTGATAACTTCTTCTGTGCTCAGTTGATTGCCACCTATTTGGTAGCTAGGGGTAACCTTGTTTTTCCCGAAGGGTATGACTATGCATTTTTTGGCATTTAACTTTAGGCCATGGCTCTGGCACCAGTTATCCGTTTCTGTGAGACCCTTCTGAAGGATATCTGTGTCAGATGTGTTTTCTACTATGGCGCCCAGTTTGCAGTCATCTGCAAACTTTGTCAGCCATAACCCTCCTGTGTTTGCTTGTACTTCGGAAAAGTAGATGCCAAACAAGAGTGGGCCCAGGACTGAGCCCTGTGGTACACCACTTGTGACAGGCTTTGAGTCTGACATGGCGCCAGCAACTCTGACCCTGTGGGTTCTGTCACTCAGCCAGTTTGCAACCCATCTTGTGATGTATGGGTTAACATTTAAGCTGATGAGTTTTTCAATGATACCCGAGTGGGGTATTGTATCAAAGGCCTTCGCCAGATCGAGGTAGGCTGTATGGACTGCCTTTCCCTCATCAATGGCTTTGGTGACTGTTTCAAAAAAGTCAACCAAGTTTAGAAGGCATGATGTGCCTTTGACAAAGCCAAACTGGGATGGATCCAAAGTCTGCAAATTCCTTATGTCTTTATTTATGAGGTCCATTATGATCCTCTCCATGGCTTTGCAGATAAGGCTTCATGAAAATAGTATTGTTTTGGTCTTTGATGTCAGTCAAAATGCTCGTTGCAGCACCTGAATGTGCCCAGAAATGACTCCTTCTGTAGTTCATACAGAGATACATGTATTGGTTGCATGCCTAAGTCTGACTGCAAATTTGTTTAATTAGACCTGCTGCTCCTACTGCTATTAGGAATTCCCTGGGTATCCTTCTTCCACATTGCTCTCATTTTGGCCTATAAATCCTGGAATTTTATGACTTTGTGTCAGTCTTTATGTAAGATACTGTAGTCACTGGGTACAGAAATTTCAATGATCATTGCTACGTTTGCCTTTTTTTCATGGAGTACCATATCTGGTTTGTTTTCTTGGATCTACTTTTTGAATTGCTGGTAATGAGTGATCCTATGTGATATACCCCATCAATCTCTATAATACTTTGCGGCTCATGTTTCCAGTGCTTCTCAGCTACTTTTATATTGTAGTATGTGCACAATCCCCAGTGCAGCAGTACTGCCACATTATTGTGCCTTTCAGTATTCAGGCCCTCTGTCATGAAAGTAACATACCCAGCAGCAAGATGTACAACTGTTTCCAGTTCTTTTTTTTATAGAACCTGGATTTGTCTGTTTCCCTCACATTTTCAATAGACTATTATCCTGGATCACTGTTATTAAACTTTCATCTTTTGGTTTCAATTCACCTCTGTTTAACCATTTGTTTAACAAACCGTGGCCTATATGAGGTTGTTCCAGGAGATCTCTGTACTTGCCACTATATTTATGAATTTTACAGTTTTATTTCCTTCTCATCTGATTCGTCTCCTTATATTCTTTTTTTGTTTTTTGGTACATTCAGTTGCTGTCTGAATTTTGTCTTCTTCTGGTTTGAGTTCCATTCCCACTTTACACTGAAAAACGTCTGCTAAACTAGGCAAGGATGTCATCTTAGACTTCTTCTCTTCCTGCTTTAAAACTTTCACTATGTTTGGATCTGATGAGATCAGCAGATATGCATGCAGTTCAACGACTGCAATCTATACATGTAATCAATTTCAAAGAGGCCCATACCACCTTCAGAGTGTGGAATATATAATCTTGGTATACACTGAGTTTTACATATCCTTTGATAAGAGTGAAGCATTTTTCTTGTTTTCCTGTACAACTTATCCAGTACTGTTTGAGGCCAGTCAATCACCTCAAAACTATAAGAACAGGGAGAACAAACTGGTTTATAGCTTGGATTTTTATTTTTCAGAGATTGACACTGTTTTCTATATTAATTTCAATCTTCTGAAGTATTCTTTACTGAATTTTATTCTCATTTATTCATGTTTTACTGTCGATCCTTCATTCGCAAATATTTATACTCTCTCTTCCTCATGTAATTTTATATCAAATGACTGTCTCAGATTGATATTTTCTTGGTACTGCAACTTTCATATTTTAAACTTTCTTATATCATCTGAGAAAATTTTAACAATTTGTAGATGTGCTTTCAACTCCTTAGCTGATGAAATATACAATTTTAAGTAATCTACAAATAATAGATGAGACATCTTTAAAAAAGGGTTGATTTCTGGTAGCCAATTTGTAACTAATAGCCCATCGTCCTTATCCTCGAGTCTACTTTGTTATCTTTATGGATTTTCTTGACCTGTTATTTTTTGTAATTTGTGGACTACTACTTCTTCCTTGTACCGCAAGGGGACTTCCCCTCCTGTGTGGTATATCTGGCAATGTCTGTGCAAACTATGACAAACATGACTATGCATTTTCAAACATAGCATTTAACTAACAGTGTTTGCAACAGATTTGCTCTGTATGCCACCGCTGTCTCACTGTGTCATCATCGTGGGTCCATAGAGCTGGATTAGATGCCACTGCTTTGCCTGCACTGCCATATACTATGTCTGTCACTCTCTGAGGGCTTCACTGTCATTTGCTGGTTGAAGTTAGTGTGTTGTCCACAAGAGAAGCTGTATAAGCAGGTCTATATGTTCCTGTGTTGCATGAATGGTCTGCATGCTTCCTATTAATCATATAGGATGCAGCATGATACAAGCATATTGAAGGCTGGGGAAGAGATGTACTGCAGTGCCCCTGAGCTGTATTCAAGTACCGAAACAGTTTTCTGGGTTTTGCTAAAGTGCATTTCAACTATGCTATATGGGTTTCATATAGGTATTTTCAACCAGGGTTCCTGCACTTATGCCACATCACTTTTAACACAGTGGAAACATACGGGGGTAAGACATTTGTGCAGATTGCCATTGGCTCTGTAGTTGACTAATTAGTAGGATGCACAGAACTGCAGAAATAACCACCACAAAGGTGAAACCAAGTTTGGTTATAGTACAGGTCCATCTACATTGCTGGCTGCCTCCAGCATGCTTACATAAGTGCTTCTTTGCCTGAGTTATACTGAGTCCAGGCTTGCCACTGTAACCAGAGACCTCCAAAGCAGACATCCAAGCAAACGCTACCTCAAAACAAAACACACACAACACATAACCCACAAAGTCAGTGTACCGAGCAGCCACAGCCCTTAAGGCTGAATAACACACCTGATACTCTTGTTATAGGTGACTCTATTGTCAGACACACTGATGTCCCACTCACCAGGCTGAAAAAAGAGAAGGTCACGGTGAGCTGCCTGTCGGGTGCTAGGATCCGCCACATAATGCAAGCACTCAGGTCACTCCAAAGCAAATACAAATATGACTCAGTCATTGTACATGCTGGTGTGAATGACCTGAGACGTACCTCCCTGGACTACATGAAAAGAGACATAGAGGAGCTCTCTGATCATGTAGCCCAGGCTGGTATGACCCTGACCTTGAGCAGCATCTTACCCTCACCTAGAATGATGCCACAGTACAAAGACAAAATGATCGATTTTAACAATTGGCTAAAATTTTGGTGTCATTCAAAGGGGATCCAGTGTCTGTCAGCCTGGGATGACATGCTCGACAAGCCACGTTGCTTCGCTAGGGACGGCTTGCACCTGTCACCACTGGGCTTTCGGATATTGGCAAAGGCACTTGCCACCCCCATAGTACCTTTTTTAGGCAAGGCTCAAAAGTCAAACCCACCCCCATAGACAGCACAAGGAACAAGAAACTAAGGGTAATGCTGCTAAACGTCAGAAGTCTTAACCTCAAGATGCACGCACTCGAAGCTTTCCTCAGTATGGAAAACATCGATATCTGTGCAGTGACAGAAACCTGGTTCAAGGCACCAGAGAGCACCCCAGCACTACCAGGCTATACCTCATATCATGCTTTTCGGCCCCAAAACCCGGACCGAACCACAAAAGGAGGGGGAGTTTCCATATTTATTAAGGATATCCACACCTCCAGGTTAGTGGCATTGCACGAAGTATCAGAGACCATCCATGTGCAACTAACAGTGGGCAAGACTGCTTTTCAGTTTATAGCATCATACAGACCACCCTCTCAAAGTCCGGAATCCCACTCGGCTTTCCTGAAAACATTGGAGAACATGAAGATCTCTCCGAACACCATTATATTGGGTGACTTCAACTACGCAAACATTGACTGGGAGCAGTACTCAAGCCCCAGCACCTTAGCCCAAAGGTTCCTGGAAATTATAAACTCAAATGCTATGGAACAACTAGTCACCACTCCCACAAGAGGGGACAACATACTAGACCTGATCATTACCAACATGGGGACTCTATGCTCCACACCAGAAGTATATCCCTCATCAGACCATAAATTAATTTCACTGGATGTCCACATCCCGACCCCACCCCCAGCCCAGAAAACCACAGTGAAAAACTTCTCAAAAGCAAACTTCTCACTTCTCAAAACCGAAGTGGAATCCTTCAAGGCCCCAGGGCCAGTGGAAACTACGGCCCAAACTGCAGAATCCTATATAAACGCATTCTACGGACATCTCCAGGAATGCATGGATCATGCTATCCCAAACAAAACCAAGACCCAATCATCCAAAGGCAGGTGTCCAGTCTGGTGGACCCCTGCCATAAATAAACTGTACAACAGAAGGAGGAAGCTACTACATGATACAGCAAAATCCCTAATAGGGAAGGTATCTCTGATCAGTACTAGCAAAAAATTACGATCCCTCATAAACTCCTCCAAGGCCAGCTTCGAGAGAAAAATTGCACAGGACACCAAAGACAATCATAAGGCTTTTTTCAGTTATGTTAGTAACCTGGGATGCAACTCCCAGACTTGTTCTGAGTTGATTCTAAACGACAAAAAATACACTGAACCCACAGGCATCACCAATATCCTGGCAGACAGGTTCAGTGCAAATGTCTCCACCCCCCCCCCAAAAGAGCAAGTATCTATCCTGGCAGAGGGCTGCCTCCCAAACATCTCAGATGCTCAGGTGAAGGCTGCCCTCTCCAAAGCAAAAAACACTGCTTCCATGGGACCAGATGGCGTCCCAGGTTGCGTCCTACATGAACTCCAAGAGGAACTAATCCCTCAAATGAAACAGGTATACAATCTCAGCCTCACTACAGGATATGTGCCCACAGAATGGTGTACAGCAACAGTGGTCCCACTCCACAAAGGTGGAGCCTCTACGGACCCTGGAAACTATTGCTCCATAAGCCTGACTAGCTTAGTCTGCAAGGCTATGGAGAGGATCATCATGGAGCTCATAAACAAAGACATTGGGGACCTACAGACACTAGATCCTACCCAGTTCAGCTTTATCAAGGGCAGATCCTGCCTTTTGAACCTGGTTGACTTCTTCGAAACAGTCACCAAAGCTATAGATGAAGGGAAGGTAGTCCACACAGCCTATCTGGACCTTGCAAAGGCATTTGACACAATACCCCACTCTGGCATCATAGATAAGCTATCCAGCTTAAATATAAACCCCTATGTCACAAGATGGGTCGCAAACTGGCTTAAAGACAGAACCCACAGAGTGAGAGTTGCTGGAGCCATGTCAGACTCGAAACCGGTCACAAGTGGCATCCCACAGGGTTCTGTCCTGGGACCACTCTTGTTCGGTATATACTTTTCCGAGGTACAGGCAAACGTGGGAGGACTATGGCTCACCAATTTCGCAGATGACTGCAAACTGGGTGCCATAATCAACTCTCCAGCTGACACAAACATCCTTCAAAAAGGTCTCACAGAGACAGATAACTGGTGCCAGCGGCATGGTTTAAAGCTAAATGCCAAAAAATGCATAGTCATACCCTTTGGCAAAAACAATGTGCCCACAAATTACCACATAGGTGGAAACCTATTAAGTACAGAGAAAGTTATTAGGGACCTGGGGACACAAGTTGATAGCAATCTCTCCTTTGAAAACCACATTGCCAAAGTGGTTAGAAAGACCTTCTACATAGCCCACCTCATCACGAAGGGTTTCACATCTAGATCAAGAGAGGTAATCGTGCCCCTTTATTCATCCCTCATCAGGCCCATCATAGAATACAATGACCCTTTTGGGATGTACTTTACCCGACACCTGCAGCAATTAGAAAGACCTCAAAAGTATCTCACCAAGAGGATCAAGGGTCTCAAACAGATGCCATATGCTGCTCGGTTAAAAAAACATTAGCTCTACTCAGTTGCATACTGCCTACTTCGAGGCGATCTATGCCTGACATACAAAGCTATGTCAAATCCAGAATTAATGGACATGCTCCACCTCAGTAAATTTAAATCCCTTAGAGCCACACGCTCGAGGGACTTGAACCTCAGCACAGAAATAAATAGAACTTGCTGGAGGGACAGGTTCATAACCCAGAGGCTCCCTTTGCTCTGGAATAGAATTCCAGTTCATGTGAGGCAGAGCACCTCACTGAATCTCTTCAAGAAGAATCTCGATAAGTGGATGGGGGAATCGTAGGTTTGTCCCAGGGATTACTCCCGTGTCACTATTAGACAGAGGCACAGTAAACTAAACCTTAAAAAGGGCACAGTATACTCAAATCAAGGGGTGGTGTAAGCCATACAGAATCGGGCTAGGCTTATAATTGCCCCAGGGCAGATAGCCTAGTATGAACCTATGAACCTATGAACCTATGAAGTCTGCAACTTATCCACTATAAAGTACAGTTGAGTAAGTAAACTTACCATAACAGTACATGTTTGAATGATCACTGCTGCAGTAGCCCTCGCTATATGGGTTATATCTTGCTAAGGATGTAACAGCTAGCCAGCTTCCAAAGCTTCAGGGTACCTTCCATGCACCCAAACTTTCAGGTAGCTTAAGCAGGGCTGTATAAAAGACAAGTTTGGGTGCCAAGCTTTTCATAGCTTTCCTGACAACAGACAGAGGGATGGTGAGCCCTGAAAGGACAACGCTAGGAAGAACAAAAAATATATAACCACATCCTAGCATAAACAACAAACCAAAAAACAAGAGGGATGGAGGGAGGGAGGGAGCAGCTACTGCAGCAGTGATCATTAAAACATGTACTGTTTTGGTAAGTTGACTTACACAACTGTGCGGTGGTGGTGCTGCGGTAGCATTGTCGCCTCAGAGTAAGATGTTGTCCTGCTTGATTCTCAGCTAGAGCATCTTCTGTGTGGAGACATGCGTGAATGGGCATACCTTCATTGAAGGTTGTGGATCAGGGTTGGAACTCGGCATGTAAAAATCTACTGCCAGTCATTAGCGGACCAGAGTTCCGCTGTGGCAACCCCTAACGGGAAAAGCTGAAGGACACAACAACAACTTACACAACTGTACTATGTTCATCATATTGATCACTGCTATAGTAGCCTTTGCTATATGGGTAGATTAACCAAGCTTAATACATTTGAATGGTGGATGAAGAAAAGACCAGGAGCCTTTGGAGAATTGTGCTTGCAAAGCTTGTTCTAGACCTAGTGAAGGAATCAAGCTTATAGTGCTTTGTAAAAGAATGTACAGAGGACCAAGTAGCAGCTTCTAGAATACTTCTAGAATTCAACTCTTTCCAAAAAGCCATAGATGAAGCCAAGGCCCTGGTAGAGTGAGCCTTGACCCTGCCTGGAATAGTTTTGTTGTGGTGAGCATAACAAAAGTTAATAGCCTTAGACAACCATTTGGAAATTATCTAGTGTTACCAGGAAACTTGAATGAGGAAGAAGTATCAGGTTGCAAAGTGCCATCACTTTAAATATGGGCACTATCACAAACAGGTTTAGGAAAGAAAGATTCAGAACTGGCCTCCAAACATTTTCTTTCTTTGGCACTAAAAACATCCTGGAATAAAACCCCTTCTCCACCTGGGAAGGTGGATCTAGTTGTATTACTCCCTGGGTAGCATGTGATGAAGGACAGGTGGAAATACAAGAGTCTGGTCTAATGGATGAGGAATTACCCCCTGTAAAGGAGGAATTTCCTCCCATTCTCATCTGTAATCTTGATGAAAGATCTTCAGAACCCATTTGACTGAAACTATCAGTTGCCAAAGAGAAAAGTGAAGATTCAGACTTTCCGGATGACAAAATGGCGTGCCAAGGTGAGAGGGGGGAACAAAGTCTCTTAAATAGTCATTCTGATTTATTGGAGTGTCCTTGGTTTTGGGAGTTTCCAGAATTCTTCTTGGAACCCCTTGCCATTTCTTTTTAAATGTCTGTTTACCTGCATTTCGTTGAGACTCTGTTTTGCTTCTTTCCAAAGCTGGATGAGGAGCTAGAGATTTCCTTTGAACATTTAGAAAAGGAGGGTTGAAACATCTTAAGAGATTCCCTGTATCGACTTGCCCCTTTCATCACACACTTTGATCACCTCTGAAGCAGAGGGGCCACAGATTAAATTTCCATCCAAAGGAGTATTTAAAATCTCATTTTTAACATCATCTAGGAGGTTCTGAGAACACAGCCATGGAAACCTTCACAAAACAGTACCAGTGGCTGTAGCCCTTGAAGAAGTATCAACAGAGTCATACACACACTCAGTATACAATAAGTAGTGACTTGAACAACAGAACAAATTAAATTATTTAAAGGCTCACAAGAAGAAACTGTAGACAAAGAATTCCTCATACTTTCACAATTACTCAGAACAAACTTTAAAATATGAGCCTGCCAATTCAAAGTTCTGAAAATCAAAGTAATAGAAGCAGACACCTTTCCCATACTTATCAATAATCTTCTTGTTCTTATCAGAAATAGTAGGATTGGAATTAACTAAGTGTTTAGCAGCAGAAGGACTAACTAAAGCTATGGCTGCTGGATCAGGTTTGGGAAGATTGTATAAATACGTAAAAGACTGAGGAACTTTATAGATTGTATCTGCCTTTTTGGGAGCAACTGGCTGACTGTCAGGAAAACTGCAAGCAATTAACACACATATCCAGTAAATCAGACAAAACTTGAGAATTGGGTGCAGGTTCAGGAAATTCCTTCTGTAACAGCTTATAGTAGTTTCTGTGGGACTGAGAAACCTCAGTGTTCTTTCACTGAAAACACTGGCACATAATAGAAATAGTCTGACAGAAAGAGAAACTCCCACAGGGAGAATCAGAAACTCAGCTCTCCTCTGAGTCTGAATGAGAAATCTGAGAAGACCCTGTATCTGCCCCTTTATCTTCCTATCCAGATTAAGAGTCTTGAATCACTTCAGGAAAGGAAGCATCTCTCTTTCTTTTTCCAGAAACTACCTTACAAGAAGACTCAATAGCCTGAACTAAACCTTGAACCAGGCCCAGTAAACTACTCCTGTCTAAGGAAATTTGAGGAAGAATAGATAAAATCTTAGTGTTCTGTGCCTTTTTGCCATGAAAAATGGGACCAACAGTGTTAGTTGCATCAGCAGCTTCCCTAGGGATGGGCACAGCGTTCTGACAGAAGAGGGAAGCCTTCCTTGTTCTCTCCCCGTGAATGAAAAGACTGCTTCCCCCTTGGCACAGAGGGGACCCCAACAGCTGCAGAGGATGTGGCTATCCCCTGGTCCATAGTGCCTGTAGGTTTTACACTGGAAGGATTGCGGTAAAAGATGAGTGGCCTGAGGTACAACAAATGGCCACAGCAAAGTCACCCACCTGTGGCAGAGGAAAATTGCTAGCCTGCTGTGGTGACAAAAGTTGTTTGCTTAACTTTTTGTGGCAGGAAGAAGGACCGACCATGGGACTGATAGCTTGCTCTATGGTCAAGCCAAAAATGTTACCTCTTTCCCAGGGAAAACAAGCCACAATACTGATAAAAATAAAAAGCCTTTAAAAATCACTTTTTCCACAGACAAACACAATAAAAGTACTTTAAACACTATGCCAGCCCCACAAAGTAAAATAAACAAAATTCCTCCACAGAAAAAATGGTTTCAGTTACTTTAGACAACTTCTAAACTGAAAGGAATAAACAACTTTTCTGTTTAAACGTACAGTACAGTATCATGACAGTCTATTAAGACACAAACTCCTAGCTTTAACAATAACTTTCCTGAAGAGCAAAGTCTAAATAATAAGCAGAATTATTAAAAGGAAGTTTTTTCCCCCCTAAAGTGAACTTATCTGCCTGGCAAAGCAACAGCACAAGCATACTGTTGATCCTTGAAAACCTCATAAGATCAGACTCTTTGGTGGCAGTAAAGCTCTGAATGGCTTGGTGCCAGAACATGCCTTTTAGTCAGATGTATTCAAGCTGCCTGACAGTTTGGGTGCATAGAAGGTGCCCTGAAATTCTGGAAGCTGGCCGGCTCTTATATCCTTGGCAGGATATAACCTATATAGCTAAGGCTACTACAGCAGTGATGAATATGCTGAACATCTGTACACAAAAGTAGTGAAACAGCAAGACACTTTTACAAACATAAACAATGCAGGTTGAATTCATATCTTTTATCTAACAACACAATTAAACCAAATTTAAATTAGTGATGAAATAAAATCTTTGCCAGCAAAATTTACAATACCAAGGTGCGCATGCACACGCGTGTGTGTGTGTGTGTGTGTGTGTGTGTGTGTGTGTGTGTGTGTGTGTGTGTGTGTGTGTGTGCTGTGCATGTGTGTGTGAATCGGGGAAGTCACATAGGATAACTAAAGGAACCTCTTCTAATACAGAATAAATGGGCCTTCTAACTTAAGACATGCACCTTTTATATAATATTTTTTCTGATTCTCTGGGAAATACCTGTGTTTTATAGCTTTTTTAAATGTAATAAACTGATTCCACACAAAATGGAAATTTATTACTAGAAGTCTTGATTCATGGCAAGTCACAGAGGGACTCACAGGAAAAGAAGATTCACAGTAACATGTGATACGAAGCGAAGATTCAGGCATTGCCAGTTTTGCAGGTTTTAAAATAAAGCCAAGGAGATCAAATAACAGTCTCTAAGCAAATCTATGTAAACACTGGTTCTAAGTTGCATAATGACATCACCCACACTGCCACTTAGAATGAAAGGAGCTGGACCTTTCTAAATGGAACAGAATGTGTTGGAAAGTTAATATCCATCAATGTTACTATGTTTAAAATAGTAACTCATTCAAAGCACTTTTGGTTATTCAGTGCAAACAATACAGAATTTCTAAGTTTAGTTTTCATAGTCTAAATATGCACATAAATAATTATTTATGCATTCTACAGTTTCCACAAGAAATGTTTGCTTTTACTTATTTATTCACTATTACTTAAGCTTTTCCAGGAAAAAGTGCTTTATTTATTGTTGTAACTGCTGTTTCTGGATCTCTGACAAAAATGTCAAATATCAGAAACCTAATAACACTAATAAGAAACACCAAATGCTCAAAAACCAAATAAAACTCAGGGTGAACAACCAGAGTAGTATTTCCCAGGTAAAGTATAAACACCTGTCAGCATTCCATACGTCTGTATATCATGTGAGCTAAAGTTAAATTTATAATCTAGTTAACCATATTTTAACTATGACAGAACTTTCCCTCTAAATATACATGTAATTCCATAACAGCACATGGACATGTAATTTGACTACAAGTAAACACCAAGCCTTTGCATGCAGACTCACAGCAATATTCAGAAATTTATCCCATGCTTATTGCAATGACAGTCAAGCAAATGATTGTGAAAGCAGTTTACTGTATTGCATGGTTTATTGTTTCACGTATTATTCTTTTAAAACTCCCAAATGCACTCCAGCAGTATCAAAGGACATTAGAATGACCACAGCACGAATTATATGCAGTAAAGATATTTATTCAGTAAAATAAAATTTTCTATGTTTATTTATCAGTGAACATAATAGAAATATAAAATAATCATAAGAGTGAATCAAAACGATGAGGCAGTTCGAACAAGTCCAATAAATTGAATCCAAAAGTTTTTATTGAAAAACGTTAGCACTTTTGCAGTTACTATACTGTTTCTTCAGACGTTAAAAACCGCTTACAGCAGAATCAATATTAATAGGGCCAACGCAAGCCTACTGCCAATCAAAGAAAACAAAACATCACCAATAAAGGAAACAAAGTAACAAGCAACAATACTTAAAGAAACAATGCCATAAAATAAAACCTAAAAAAGCTCACGTTAATATCAGACAATAAAATTGCCTAGAAACATTCATAATATTTGCATAGCAGCCTCTTAAATCATTTATATAAATGCCTTGCTTTAACAATAGGTCTCAATGACCCTTTTATCATTAAGACCCTTTCCTGTATCTGCCCTTAACCTAATAATTCACCTGGCTTCAGAAGCCTCAGTCATGTTTTCTAAGCCCTCCCCACATTAATTGAGAATAATTCTCTCCATGCTCAGGAACCTAAAGCTACGTGTCTGAAGAAACATATGTATATGTTTAGCTAGGGCATTCATAGTACAGCCAGTCCTTATATTATAAATATGCTCCCTTAATCTATCTTTAAAGTGTCAGTTGTTTTCTCTCTACATAAAAAGGTGAACATGTACAAACAGCTAAGTAAACCACATCAGGGGTATTACAGTCTGCCCTTACATTGAAGGTAAAAACTTTCCTTATATCAGGGTGTTCAAACAAGCCAGATGAATCAATGTAAACACAAAAATTACATCTTTTACATGGGAGCGTAACTAATGGAGTGACAAACTCTAAATCATTCGTCCTCTTCCCAGGACAGCACAACATATGTTTAAGGGACTTTTTATTCTTAAAAGAAAAAACAGGTGCACCCCCTGCTATTATCTTGATGTTCAGGTCAGTGGTTAGAACAGGCCAGTATTACTTTATAACTTCAGTTATAGAATTAACATTACTGCTGAAGTACATAGGAACCCACACAAAACCTTTTTCAGGTTTAAGGAAACCCTCAGTTAAATCAGCATCATGGGAAAAATATGGCTTAGCTACTGTAGATGTAAAACTATAAATTCCAGGCTATAAAGTTTCTATGTCTTGATCACTACAGCCTCTCTCTTTTAACTTATCCTTCAAATCACTCAAGTCAGCTTCAGACTTATTATCATTACATTTAACTTGGACAGCCTTAAACCTTGTCCTTTTACTATATTTTTAAAGATATGCCCCGGGTGCATACTTCTGTGTAACAAATTATTCCTATGATCATCCGTCTTATGAATAATTATGCAAAAGAATCCATCATACTTCCTATAAATCTTCACATCCAAAATGTTCATGTCATTATGTGACACATTCATGTCAAATTGAAGAAAGAGGTACTCGTATTGAGATGTCCAAAGAACAATGATAAATCTTTAGACCCATCCCATAACAAGAACAAATTATCAACGAAACGTCTATAAAAACAACTTGTCTCCAATTTAAAAATTCCAAAAATGTATCACATTCCCATTTTGCCATTACTATATTTGCATAACTATTTGCAGTGGATGTGCCCATGAATATGCCCTCCCTCTGCAAATATAACTCTTGGTTAAATAAGAACACATACTCAAGAATTATTTCCATTAGTAAACAAACTAAATCAACAGACATATGTCCAAGTGTACTATGTTATACTAAATACTTTCTAAGCATATCTATCCCAACCTCATTGGGTATCATAGTAAACAATGAGTTGAAGTCCAGGGTCACCAAAAGCAGGGTATCTTGATTCCCTACTCTCTCTTGCAGAAATCTGTATAAATTACTCAAAAAGTTCTTTGCGTCTCTCAGAATATAGGTATTCTTATCTACCACAGGTCACAGAAGCCTCTCAACATACACCGACCGAGGCTCCGTGCACCAACCTCGACCCAAAACTATAGGTCTAAAGGGCAGATGGAAAGGGTCTTTATGAATCTTTGAAGGACCGTGTATAACAGGAACTACAGGAGTATTTACAATAAAATACTCAAACAAATCATAACTAATGTCTCTGCACACAAACAGTTGTACATGGTATTATCCTGGATATCATTCTCTCCATTTCACATCTCTCAATTTTTCTGTAAACCTTTTCGTCATTCAACATACTAACCATAGAATAAAAATAAAATTGACGATCCATTACAACTACTGGACCTCCCTTATCAGCAGGTCTAATTACAATTGATTGATCCCCTTGTAACTGCTTCAAAGCCCTCTGTTCTTCAACATTCAAATTCATTTTTTTTCTTACTCTTCTTACTCAATGGTGCATGAAAATTGGTCTCACAAAATGTATAGAAGGTCTCTAAAACTGGATGATTCACAGGAAGGAAAGTGCTAAGTTTCTTAAAACTGTTGGCGGCATTGCTTACATTGGAATCATTAAAAATCATTCTCAATGTGACATTTCCAATGAACATTTTTTAAGTCAATAACAGTGTCAGTTATTTCCACTTCTTGAGTGGCTATAAATGATAGCCCTTTTCCTAACAATGAACACTTACTATATGTGAGCTGTCTGGTAGAAATGTTCCAAACTAATGAATTAACTTGCTCTACCACATTTTCGTCAATGTCAGTGGTTCTTTCAGTTCCTGCTGCATTTTTTGTTTCACTCTCCCTCTGCTTTGTGATCGCTCTCTCTGCAGTTGTAAATCTTGATTTCCGTTCTTGGCCAAAGTTATAGGAAAAACCTGAAAAAACATCTTGTTAACCTCTGAATCCCTTCGTTCACCTTCAATGGCTTCAGGAAGATGAGATTGCTGAGCCGTTTTTTTGTTAATCTCTGATTGGATCATAGCGACCTCTATCATCGGTGGTACAGTATTCTTCCTCCTGGTTCCAATGTCTCTATGGAAGGGTTCACACACATCATTGTTTTTCGTAACATTGTCCGATGTTTGTAGACAATTAATGCTGGAGTCCTTGGTCGTATTATTCAAATTAGTAACAACCGAAGGACTTTCAGGAATCATACCTGAATCAGGAGCAGATAAAGAAACTGAGTCGAGCCTCCAGTTGTTAATTTTAGGCCAAATAAACACAAGCCCCTCTGTAAAGTCAATTCTGTCCCTTGCCAGTTTTCTATATTTAATGCAGTACAGTTTCCTTTCAAACAGAGTCGTGGACTCAGTCAGTGCACTCATGCTTTCATCAAGCATGTCATGAAGGAACATCTCATACATTTTATGCTGTACTGTAGCAATTCTCTCCAAAATCAGTGGTTCTTCTGGCACTCAGAACTCAGTTAACAAGGGTAAGTAATTCAAACTCAGTTCCAGATTTAATGTCTGCCATCTGGTGAACAGTTGAGGGTATTTACCCCCATATGTGGGCATTTTAAGAACCCTCACACCACAGGGAACCACTTGATATTCAAGGCATGCTTCCAGGTGATATTTCTGAGTCTGTACGTGGTTTAATTTATATATGTATGTTTATGTATGTATATATATATATATATATATATATATATGCGATCCTTACAGATGCTCGACTGCATCTTTCACCGAATCCCAAATTGGTGAGCATACCTGCATGAAAGTGCTGCTCACTGAAGTACCACTTTCATGTAAGTATGCTTGTTGTGCCAGTCGTACTACAGTGCGGTAAGTGAAATTCCCTTTTATCCACTGTAGTGCGACCTCGGAGTGAGAATATTAAAGTGGGGGGGTGAGTGGGGTTCAGCCCCTCACATCAGGGGTGCAGGGGGGCTTGCCCCCCTGCATTCAAGTAGATTTTGTGTTTTTTTTTTTTAACATACTTTAATGAAAGCACTTTTTTTGATGGAAGCACTTTTGTTAAAGTGTGTTTGGTGGTAATGGATTTGGGCTTTTGATCTTTCAATCAAAAGTCCTAGATCTATGTGTGTATATATATATATATATATATATATATATATATATATATATATATATATATATATATATATATATATAAAATTCTCAATAATATGCACATTATTCAAAAACTGCCCAAAGTCAAAACCTGACTTATCCACCTTTCTATTCTCAAATTCAACTTTCCCTTCCAAAAGGGGATTTTTGTGGCTCTTCAGGCAATCACACAGTCTCCCCATAACTAGTACATTAACAGATGGAGTATATGCAAGTTCAATGTCACCCGAACCGCCTTCAGCCATTTTTCCAGTTAGCCACAGAAACCAAATGTAAATCACTACAAAAGCAGCACAAAGGATGAATGAGTCACTCAAAAATGAAAGTCCATACAAAATAATCATAAGAGTGAATCAAAGCAATGAGGTGGTTCGAACAAGTCCTATAAACTGAATCCAAAAGTTTTTATTGAAAAATGTTAGCACATTCACAGTTGCTATACTGCTTCTTCAGACGTTAAAAAACACTTACAGCAGAACCAACATTAATACATCCAATGCAAGCCTACTGCCAATCAAAGAAGACCAAATTTCACCAATAAAAGAAACAAAGTAACAAGCAACAATACTTAAAGAAACAATGTCATAAAATAAAACCTAAAAAAGTTCATGTTAAAATCAGTTAATAAAACTGCATAAAGTTTAAAAACATTCATAATATTTGCAGAGCAGCCTCTCAAATCAGCTTTTCAGTGAATATATGTTTCAGTGTTAGTTAACTGATTAGATCATGTGATTTAACAGTTCTATTTAAGTTTTGTTGGAATGGGCGTTTCCGTTAGTTCTGATGAGGAACTGTTTTTATGTAAGGATAAAAGTGCTCAGCTGAACAAATACCTTTATTGTAGATATTTCATGCTGTGGTTGTCCTATGATACTGTCACAGTGCATTTTGGAGTTTTACTGGTGCTTTTTGTGTTACTCCTTTACTTTTGGTGGTTTGGTTTTGTTCTTTTCAAAAGGATTACTGCCCTCACTGAGGGTAAATAGTACACATCAGTAACACATGATGATCTGAGACATGCAATATTGTTTAAGTTGTTTATTGCACATCTTCAAGGCAGTTGATTATAAATTGTAACACAGCTAAGACTTTTTAAGCTCATCCTCAAACAGACATATTAGGGCTATTGCATTTCACCCTGGACCCTTTTCAGTGCTAAGTGCAGGCAACAGATTTTAGTTATGTCATCCCCCTGCTAATGTTTTCTTCTCCTAAAATACAGCTGTTAGAGCTACCAGTGCTTGAATTCCACTGACACCTCCACCCTGCACTGGCCATAGTGGCACTTAGGTTTTAACCTTATGCCTTAAGTAAGAATACAGGGAGCTGAGAAATCTCAGATTTGGTTACTATTCCTAGGGAGGCATAAATCCATGCATTACATTTGTGCATTGAAACATTAGTTAGTTGTTATCTCTTGTTGTTATAATGTAATACATGGAGCACACTAATCACACTCTGAAACTGAGAAAAAAATAACATAATTGCAGCAAGATTCATATAAAAGGACCATTTTATAACATGTTTGATACAGAGAGGTTCATACTTACAGACCTTGTTAAGGCTTGGGATGCCACTTGGATGACAACTGTTGTAGTACTGCATTGTAAACTTATAGACAGCTTTGAAGGCTGTAACATATTTCACTCTGCCTACCAAACTAGACATAGGCAGTAGAGCAAAATGGCAAACAGCTTTTAAATCTGCTGAATGATAAAAGATTAATTTTATTTTTGGCTATCATTTGTGTGGCTGCATGAAGGATGTTAACAGGTTTTAAAGCTATTAGACACTTTATGCATATAAGAATGTTTTAAAATAAATATCTACAGTAAAGAATATTGACTAATATGGAACTATGCCTCTGATCATAACCATTTCCTAATGCATTCTCAAAATAGATTCAAGAAGTTCACTTCTTGAATTTCAGAATCAAAGTGAATTTCTTTAACCTGTTTCTCAAGGACATTAGCAAACTGGATATGATTGGTGACTCAATCATATGCAAACAATAATGCCCAACGTGGCGGGTATTACTGAAAAATAATGGACTTTCCAAGGATACTGCAAAGCCCGGCACTGCAGAAATATGAAATTAAGTGTTATTATACTGTATTTCTTTTCTTATTGCCAGTTACGTTCCATCAAAGCAGTAACTCCAGTGTAAGTAATTTTCTTTTATCTTTCGTCTGCTTATTTTTTATATCCCTGGGACTAATTAATTTACTCTAGACTAAAGGCTACTTTTTTCTGTCTCTCCAAATTATTTATTTTTCTCTGATGGTTTCTGTTTGGATCTGATTGGATTGTGTTTCTGTATTTTAGGTAATACTGATTATGCTACAGAAATAATTTTCATTTATGAACCTTTTTATTTCTTTCCACTTGTATCTTTGCTTTCCTACATTTTTGCACTTAGTGTATGTATCCCTTCTACCAAGGCCTGCACATTTGGAGAATTTCTGAGCCACCCTGGGAATTGTACATAAGAATTCAGCCTTTACTATTCTGAAATGTTGCACTCCCCTTTAAACTCTTCCCCAGCTTCTCTCCATTTACCACTGTCAACCTATATATTTGATGCCTGATTTCTGTCTCTCTTTGCAATAGCTTCTCCCACCAGCTTACCACAGCTGATTGTTTAGACAGAAGTTATTCAGATTCAGAAAGCTATAATTCACCAAATATTCTGAACTGAAGTGCTGAATTTCAAACTGAAAGCCCACTGCAGCCCAAGTCATTCTGTCATTGACATTGTATAAGTTTGTCACTGAAACTCTCTTAATCTTTAGGCCTTTATTTGCTATAATGTTCAGTTGCTACTTTGGGAGACTTTGCATTTTTTCTTTGCTACAACTACAAAATGTGATTGGGTAAAGGATATCTTTTCATTATACAAGCATGAAGTACATTTTTTCTGCCTCAAAAAGATTTTAATATTTCTAAATGCAATAATTTAATACTTTCTTGAAGACATTACTGAATAAATGCAGTGCAGCTTCAAGCTAGATTTTAGATGGTAGTAAGGTATTAGTATCCTGATTTTGTTCTTTTCGTCCCTTCATTTAATCATATCCTGTGTTGCCCAACACCTCTTTTCCAGCTTCAGTTATCAAGCCTAAGTGATGCTTTTCCCTTTTCTTTTTTTTTCACTCAAGAAATGTTTGTCTTCTCCAGGAAATGATTATAATTTTCTTATGCAAAAGGCCAGATTCCAAAATAGTTGCTCACAGTTTAATGCCCTAATTCAGAAAGGCCTGTTCTCAGTGCAGGTGACTTTGTAAGGCTTATCTATAAACAGTTTTACTACAGGGATCAGATTCTAAAACACCTGCTCTCAGCCTGCTCTCAGTATGAATGGCCACTTACACTGAGAGCAAGTCTTTTGGAATTGGAGCCAATATTTGCACAATTTCTCTAAGGAAGAGATGTCTGAAATTGATGGAATTTTGAACACATTTTACTCGTTCTGAGGATGTTCCTTACAATTTTGAATGTATTTATCATTTTTTCATGTTGAGAAAAAAATATTTTCGGAACTGATGGTAGTTCCAATAAAGTGCAGGCAATAACAAGAAAAAAGATGCATTTAAATGTCAAGCCTCTGAACTACCAACCTCTGAGAAGCCAGTTTGACATTCTCTAGTGCTGGTATTTTATCTGTCAATATATTCTGAAGACTGTATGAATGGAGTTTAACCTAATTGTGAGTGGTAATTCGTTCCTTAGTTTTGGAAGTCCTTCTTTTTTCTGTCATTTAGTTTTTACCATAATGCTACTATAGTTGCCATTGGCTCTGCTTGTTGTAGGTTCAGATCTTGATTGCTAATCCAAGATGGTGGCAGTTGGCTAACTAAGACAACTTTGTTGACCTATATAAATTATTTTTGCTTCTGAGCTCAGAGTATTTTTATGGTTTAACTTCTTAAACTTGTTTAATGAGTACTTTAATTAGCATAATATCATGTGCTGATGCTCTGTTTGCTCCTGCATTTATTTGCTCTGTGGCACTCTTGGTGTATAATGATACCTGTTTATGACACTGTTGCACTGACTTGATTTAGACCTGGTACTTGAATAAAATATAGTCAATCAACTTTGCACTCTGGCCCTTCAGTGATGGATGCTGATATTATTATTATTATTATTATGGTGCTGCGGTAGCGTTGTCGCCTCACAGCAAGACGTTGTCCCGTTCGATTCTCAGCTAGAGCATCTTCTGTGTGGATGCATGCGTGAATGGGCGTACCTTCGTTGAAGGTTGTGCATCAGGGCTGGTAACTCAGCACGTAAAAATCCACTACCAATCATTAGTGGACCGGAGTTCCGCTGTGGTGACCCCTAACCGGGATAAGCCGAAAGACACAACAACAACAACATTATTATTATTATTATTATTATTATTATTATTTTTGCCATTTTTTGCCTGTTGCCTGCTGATTAACAACCATTCAGTTCCATTCACTTTGACGAATGAGTGACAGCTAGGAGATATCCTCATTTACCATCCTTTCTTGTTTTATGCCCTAACCTGCTACAAATACTCATCAAAGCACCAAGGGATGTTGTACAATGGGTTGACCATGGAAGATATCCTCTCATTTCCAGTAAGTATACTCTGTCCAAGCAGCCTCACCCCTACCCAGGAGGCAAAAGCAGTGGTTTTCTCCAATATCCAACAAGAAAATCACACAAGTTCCAAGTGCCTCTGACTATGTGCAACCTTCCTCAGCCCCACAAGAGAGGTGAGTAGGCTATGTTTCTTCATTTGTTCCCCTCCCTGCTTGGCTTCTTCTTTGCCAGGGCTGCTGACAGGACCAGGACACCTGGATTGCAGTAAGAGCTGCGTCTCTTTGCACCTCTGAGCCATGATATTGTTATTGCTGTTGTTAATTACATATTTTTTACTTCAGTAAGCACACGTATTCTGTTTATTCTCCTTAACTTTTCAGTATGTTAGAAGCCAAGTGATATTAGGATTGCATGTGGCTTTTTTCAGTGGATTAAGTGGCATCATAGCAAAATCTGTTGGAATTATCTAGGAGACAATTAGGTACATTTTGTTTTTCAACTGATTCCCTTGGGCTTTCCTGCATTATGACTTTATCTGCTGTTTGATCCTTTTTTTTCCATCCACTGCCTGTCAGCCATCAAGGTTACTGTCATTATCTGATCCCCTACTACCCACTGATTGATATATGATCATAGGAGCTGTCATTCAGGTAGCCACCATGAGATTTTGCTTAGCCCTATTGGTTCCCCATGCACATGCCCATATTGTCCAACATTCGGAATGCAATGGGCTTGTGACTTGACACTCAGGTCTCTGCATATAATAGACAGTTTCTCTGTGTGATCTCTGGTATCCACTGATGGATTCTTCCATGGAAATGTGCCCAGACAGGTGCTTCTCAATTCTCATCCCTGAGGAGAAACAAGCAGCCTTAAGAACATTATCATTTGTCTCTGCCTCAACTCTGACTCCAAAAGGAGCCAGAGCAGCTAGCTGAACTGGGGTTACCTCAGTCACCATCAGGCCTTTACCACTCTCTGCCATGAGAGCTGGTGTGTGCTATTTGATCCTTGCTGTTTCCTGGATTGTAGACAACCTAGACTCAAAACCATTGTATTGTAGAAGGAGGTTGTGTCAGCAAAGACGTTTAATTGATGAGCTGTTAGTGATATACTTTTTTATAGTCCAGGGATCGAGTCCCTCAGCCTCCATTTGCCTGCTGTGTGACTCTGAGCAAGTCACTTAACCAAACTTTGCTTTGTGGTTCAGTCTGAAAATGGTTCATGTGCATCAGTGTTCTTCCCCAGTTAGCAAATAAACTAAAATAATAAAAAAATAAAAACTGTGTATGCCCTGGACTGAAGGAGTTGAATCATTGCTGTTACACTGCTTTTGTTTTTGGGATCCTTGGTTCTCTGCGGTTTTTTGGAAGATTTGTAATGACTATCAGACATTAGTTTAAGGATATTCAGATGACTGTACATTTTTAAATATTTTCACTTAATGGAACTGAATATTTGCCCCTCAGAAAACAGTATTTTCCAGTCCTTTGTGCATTAATCTCTGTTGTACAAAGCAGTTCTGCTTTAACTATATATTTCACAAAATGGCATCACAGAACAGTGGTATATTGCTCACAATACCTCTGTTTTTTTATTAATTCAACAGTACATTGCCAACAGTGTTTGTCCCATCTTTTTATTTTATTTTTTAAACATTCAACAGTATAGTTACAAGAATTGTTTCCTGCAGTAATTTCAGAATGTTATTTTGCTTTCAGATCATGACAAATTCAAAGCAGAATATCACACACAGCATACAGTTATGTCAATATTATATATTAACTTTGTAGTTGGTGACCGATATATTCTCAATTAAAGTATTGATGTAAAACCTCATTTATTAATTTTATTTCAATGCTTATTTGCCAGAATATTCTGACTGATGACTGTATAAGTGTGTGTGTGCGTGTGTGTGTGTGTGTGTGTGTGTGTGTGTGTGTGTGTCTACATATAATAAAGACATAACCGAGGCAAACTTTCAACAGGAAAAAAGCCCAAGCAACTCATCTGGGCTGTGATATGAAATGTCTGAGGTCACTTAAGTGGCAACCATTTTGTGTAGACACTGACATCAAATACTCTCGGTCCTAGGACAATTACTGCTACTGAAAACGGAGAGTACAAGCTTGTTATTTACAGACCTCTTCTATTATGAACTAAAAAGAAAATATATTCAAATAGGCTAATTCTTGGCTTTTCATCTTAACTTACAAAAGCCTGTTATTGCAGCACTGTATGTCGCCATGGAAATAACTGTAAGGGGCTATTCAGTGTATTATTTACATTTTACTACTGGATATTAAAAAATAAGCTGGGGAAGACATTGTTAGCAATGTAAGCTTTAGTCTGTGGGAAGAACTGCTTTTCTGAGATCTCTTGTGGCTATACATAAAACAGCATATAGTTATAAAAGGCAAGTTTGTATCATAGTGTTAACATGATATACTCAGTTACATCTACTGACAATAGAGAAAGCAAGATTGCCAGTAGTATTAAAGAGCTGACTAATCCTTTATATTTCTGAAAAGGAATATGCTGTAGCATAATATATTTGTTACAATATGTAAAATGTAGTAAGTCTCTCATCTATTTTGAATAGTAGAAATGTACAAATATAAACCCAAGTTAAGTAGCCACATTTGTTTTGCAGAGACACTGGTATTGTCACCATTTGCAATAATTTCTGAAGTATAAAAAGCAAGTCTGCATTGTATGTGCCCTTTGTTATTCATGTGTATTTTCAGGCAATGCAGATGCTTGACATCTCATTTCATTAAGTTAGGATTCTTTTCCTGTATGCTTTTTCTCATCTATGCCTGCCAGCCATTAGATCCCCTCTAATGAGTCATAAGCACTCCCAGTCTCTCCAAATCATCTCACCCTGTAGAGTTGCCAGGGGGAGAGCACTGACTGGGGGGGGGGGGTCTGTCATCTTGGCAGCCACAGAGGAGTTTCTGCCTCTACCTGCATCTTGTTTTCATTCATGCCTGTATGAGGCAAGGAATGCCATTTCCAGAACAATCTTGAGGTCCTAGCTTCATCCCCACCCTCCAAACTGGGGCATCCATGTTTCAGGAATGGACTGTAATTGTCCCCATGCTGGGGAACTACGCAACATTCCTACTACCTATGACCACATCCTCCTAGATACAAACAATAAGGGCATTTCTATTAAGCCTTAATACCCAGAGGTCCTAATCCCTACCATAAGTGGCTGACATCAGCACTCACATCATCTTGAAGACCTGCTGTGACATTCCTTTGCATGTCCATGTTCCATGCAACCTATATGGAACAGGTTACCATCATTGACTTAGTGTTTTCAAGCCCCATGTTCCTGAACTTGGGCTGCCTTCTATCTCCCACAAATCTCTGCTTATAGGTAGCAAGTGCAGCCAACTGAAACCAGAATTCCCTTCCACCCAGGATGTGATTTAGGTCTTCTGCTTCATAGCCACAGCTCTGTCTCTCCATGCCGTGGTATTAAGTCCTTGGTTAAAGGACTCTTGCTTCTTCTATGTGCATTTTGACATAGCATAGCAACAAGACAGACCAAGACTGTGAAATCCTTTAAAAGTGTATGTAAATTGTGCCAATGCACTATTTCATTGTAATGACAATGCTAGCAATAACAGTTCCGAAGCAGCTGTTGCAGTCAATGCTGAAAGCAGCATAAGTGATCAGCAGGTAGGTGTATAGTTTGGATAAAAGGGACTTATGGCAAAACTAATGCATTCAGCTGCAGAAGAAGGACATTGTTGCAGTTTACATCTGAACTATGTAGGTAAGGTACAAAGCGTCACATACCATTTTGTACACACACACTGAGTGAGCTACTTGGATGAAAGGCACTTGACTGAGTCGTTTGTACAGTTTGAGAATCAGAAGCACGTCTTAGATTTACAGCTAGCTAATGGTCTGAGACTGAAAGCATATCTTGACATTCTCAGGTGTGAAACAACATGATACATCATTAACCAAAAAAAATGTTTACTAGGTGCTAAGACTGTAATCAAAAAATGAAAATAATACATATTATACTGGCATAAAATTCCTTGAACAAAACAGCACTTGCAACAGAAGCAACTACTCACAAGGTCCATTTCTGTTTGCTTAAAATATGTGCAGCTATTTGAAGCTTTAAGACACCATAAGTTTATCTGTCATATGGATGAGAATAGCTCAGGATTAAGTGGCCAAGTCTTGCTGCTAGCATATGGCGAATTCTAGCATACATCTCTAGCACTTTCAAGGACTGCACTGAAGACTGCAATCCCTGGAAAGCTGCAGTCCAACAGCCATGATAACTAAACTTTTCAGGGACTTCATTACCATCACCTCTAGCTTCTTTATCTGCTCTACCTTTATGGCCAAGGTTTCTGTACCACACAGTAGTAGTAGTGGTCACACCACTGTCTTCTACACCTTACTTTAAGTTTCTTTGGCATTCTTCTGTCATAGATTACATCTGACACTCTATACCAGTTGGGTGCAGCCCCTCTGACTCTAGCTTTGACCTCTTCATTCAGACTTCCCTTCTTCTCAACTACCCCTCCCAGATACTTGAAGCTATTTACCTGTTCCACTATCTTCCCTTCTATCTCAGTTCTCAGCTTCTGATTTCCCCAGTTAGCTGCCCTTTCCACTGTCTTATCTGTGCTTAGTTTCATCCCTTGTGCCTTCAGTTTTGCATTCCATTGCTCTATACTTTGCTGGAGTTCTTGCTCAGAGTCTGCCTGTAATGCCATATCATCTGCATTTAATATTGCAATTTAATAATGTTTAAAATGTTTAAAATGTCATTAAGGTTGTTTAAAAATGTTAGTTATTTTTTGTTAAGAATGTTTAAGTTATATAACAAATATATTAACTTTATGTGTAAAGGTGGAAACGTTGTTTTTAGGAAATGTGATGGTGGCACTTTAAATAACCAAAATTAATTAGGAATTGAATTGAATTATTAAACTAATTAGGGGTTTGAACAAGGGAGCCCGCAGGATTTTTTGCAGGGGGGTGCAAACCCAAGCCCCACCCATGCAGCTCCACCCCCTCTGCTGCCCCCACCCACTCAGTCCCACCCCCGCCCATGCAGCCATTCCAGTGCCCCATTACTTGGCTATTTCTCCCCATTTGTCATAGACACTATTAAAATCTCTCAGTGTGCATACTGTTTTATGCTTTAGTTCTACAATGATTACAGATATTTGTTTTTCATTTACAACGTTTATTTAAAATTTTATAGCACAAACACCGATAGACATTTACTAAACCTAAACAAAGCAATAGTCTTACAATGAAAAGAGACTTAGCATTAAAACTTCTCTACCTTTGAAACCCACATTCACTGAAACAACATTGAAACCCGCATTCAAAGAAAGTGCATCTGGCCACTGGCAGGGTATGTTTACCTTTGGGCTCGTTTCAAATCATAGGCTCCTTGCACACATTTTTAGAACCATGGAAAAGTTATTTGATTCACCTTCCTGACTATATTAATTATACTATATAATAATTGAATTATATCCCTTGTATAATACAGCACCACTTGTTAGAGCGTGTTTTAAATTTATAGTTCTGGACATTTTTCCTTTAAACAATGAAACAAATCATATATTAATGACAACCTGCCCAATTCAGAACATTTCAACCATAAAGGGCCACTCTACTCAAACTTCTGTCATACAATCCACCAATATCAATCAATATGCAGAATCTTTGCAGAAGTAAAAGTCATCTGAATAATTCCACATTAAAGAGATCTGAAACCAGTGAAGAGGTTGTTGCTAGAAAACAACTTTATATTTCAGCGTTTAATCTACAAATTCAATGCCTGCTGCCCTTGAAGAATAACTTGCCTGCGTTATATTAAAAAAAATGGTATGCTGGTATATTGCAATGAGGAATGGGTGGCAAGCTGAAAAACAAGTTCATAGTTATTAGGCATCTCATCCAAAGGAGGACATACTCAGGACTGTAGCACTCCACCTCCTTAAAATACAAATCTACATGTTGTGGGAGTAGAACCTATAGCCTTCTGTATCAAGATGCAAGTATGCTACCTGCTGTGCTACTTTAAAAATTCTATACCACAATAGTGGTACCATTTGCTAAACAAAACAGTTGCACATTTTAAGCAGGCTTAGCATGAGCAGCAGTAAATTTCTCTTCCCCTGAAGCTCACAATTCCTTGAAAATGCACTTGAAAATAAAATCCACCTGCTAACTCTAACTAGGGCATTTCACTCTCTCTCTCTCTCACACACACCTCAACCTCTTAATGGAAGAAATCTGGACAAAGCCTAAAATAAATAGGAGCAGATTCTAAATATTGCTGTCATGAACTTAGAACATTGCTAGAATCACTGCACCTGCTTCTGACAAAGTACCTTCTTGATGACACACAGGACAAATATATATTTGTGCAGTTATTCAAACCCAGACTGTTTTTAAAATAAAAAAGTCACTTGCTACCAATGGACAAATTACACTACCAAAGAAAATAAGTAGTAGATCAATAACTACAAATAGGTCTAATTAAAGAGCTGAATAATATTACCTATGTACTTTCTTCACAGTGTGACTCAGTTTCTTAACTACCACAGTTTGTGCCAAACCTGAAGTGCTGAGAGCAAAACAGAATAATGGAATCACTGGAGATAATTGAAAATAGTTTAGAACATTACTTGGCTAAAATATTATGAAAACAGCATGAGTTACAGCATTTCTTGGGAAGAAATTGAAATGCAAAGTAATATTAGTCAAACATTTCATTTATAGCCCCATGGGTGCTTTATGTAATGAAATAAGTACTTTGCCTGCAATTTCATAACATACACGTTTAGATACCTACTGTATGATGATGTATACTAGGTGGCCTAGTATACATCGAATGCAGTATTTTTCAAATAGGGAATAAAATGTATTGTTTGAAAAGTAATGTATTTCTATAGTCACCTGCAGATATATTTTATAGAACTTCATATAAATGTATACATGTATTTCAGAACCTCTTACATTAACCTTTATAAAAATTTGTTAAGTTATATGTCTATGAACTTAACTAAGAGCAACCATATGAATTTATTGGTGTGTGTGTGTGTGTGTGTGTGTGTGTGTGTTCAGGATGAGTAGTGAAACCATATGAAATCAAGTTCCTTATTCCTACTAGTATCATGCTAAATTCAGTTAGTAAATATTTAACATTTAGTCCAGTTCATAAAACAAAGTTAATATTTTATTTCAATGAACACCAAACCCTGGGGGACTCCATTGGTAACTGGTCTCTTCCCCTATTTTGATCTCCTGCATCCTGTGAGCAAGTTGGCAATCCAGCTAGTGATGCAAGTGTTTGGTCCTACATTATTCATCTTTTGTACTACACCTGAGTAGGGGATTGTGTCAAAAGGCTTGGCCAGGTCAAGGTAATGTGGTGTGAACTGTTTTACCTTCATCCATTGCTTTGGTAACAAAAGTAAAGCCTAAACTGTGCCCATGATTTTGAGCCTTTCACACTTTCCTCTGGGCTGTTTTCAAACACATGTTTAGGGTCGTGCAAGTGCATACATGTATGCATTCTTTGATTCACCTTCCTGATTATATTAAATTATATTTTTTGTATCATACAGCACCAGCTCTTAGACTGTTTTAAATTTGTAGTTTTTAACAGTCTTCTAGTAAGCAATGAAACAAAATGTATGAACCAATGACAGAACTACCCATTTCAGAAAATTTCAACCATAAAAGGCTACTTAAACTTCTGTCATTACAATCCACCAATATCAGTAAATATGCAAAATGTCTGCAGAAGTACATCATCTAAATAATTCTACATTAAAGAGATCTCTAATGAAGAGGTTGCTGCTAAGAAAACTTTATATTTCATTGTTTCATCTACAAATAAAGTGGCTGTTGCCTTTGAAGAATAAATTGCCTATGTTACATTAAACAATGATAAGCTAGTAATATTGCAATAGGGAATGGATGGCAAACTGATAACAGGTTCATAGTTACTAGGTAATTTGTCCAAAGGAGGACATTCACAGGACTGCAGCATCCACGCCCTTTAAAGTACAACAGTACAGTATCAACGATCCACCTGCATACTGTGGAAGTAGAACCCCTAGCCTTCTGCATCAAAAGTAAGGTAACTACCTGTTTTGCTACTAACAATGCAAACAGACTTGGAATAAGCAGCACTAAACTTATCTTCTCCTGAAGCCCTCAGCAAAATTTTTCATTTATTTAACAGGAAAGTACAACTTGAACAAAGCCAATTTTCAGTGGAGGTGCAGGTAGAAATGCACCAGACCAAGGTCTTTGTAATATAGGAGAGAACAGACCACCCAGAGGGAACCCACACAAACACAGGGAGGACATACAGACTCCACACAGGAGGCACCTCAGCCAAGAATCAAACCACAGAACCTCTTGTTCTGAGGCAACACTACCACTGCACCATCAACTTGCCACAGCTAAATCTTTCAATTTCATAGCAGAAGAAAACTGGAAAAAGACAGAATTTATTTAGGGAAGTGGCAAATGCCCAAAACCAAGGACACATTGTAAATATTGCTTGTATTATCTTAGAATGTTGCTGAAATAGTGTTTTGTGTTGCAGTGTGTTCTGAAATAGTGTTTTGTGTTGCAGTGTGTTTCCAAAAAAATATTATTTAGTGAATTCCATTCTCACTGATTTAACACAAAACCAGAAATTTTAAGAGGACATATCACAACTGGATTGGTGGTGACGGCGTGGGTAGAGAATGCAAGCTGTTGTGCCTAAGGTTCAGGCTTTAAACCTGGGTAATTCTAACCCCCATGTATAAGTAACTGGGGCAACACACACACACACACACACATTAAATGAAATGGAGCACAGTTCTGCATAATGAAATGAAACAGCCTACTTAAATTGAAACGCCTGCATATAGAAATGAAACTGAGCTTACACACCCCTTAAATAAAATTACTTACTGAAGCACAGTTAAAAAATGAATTCAGGTTTGGACCCAGAAATACACTGCCTAATTGTTTTTATGTCCAAATAAAATGGCACAGGGGAATTGTTGCTACAACTGTGGTCCACAAGCAATGCAATCTATTCTCAAATACTAAAGCTATTTTTGTGATAAAATGCTGGTGTTATATAAAATAGCAACTGCGGGTTGAGTAGCTAAAATGTTATACTATAAAATGCTAATCAGATCGGAATTATGTTCTATCTACCCAGAAGTAGCAGTTAACCACCAATGAAAAAAATAAGCCTCTTAAGTTAACACTCTAACTTAAATAACAGTGTGCTGCGGTCTGAATATGTACAGTGAAAGTTACTTTCCTGAAAAGTTCTCTGTATTCAGTCTCCAGCATTTTTAATTTTCCACAGCAGAGAATTATCAAATTAGACAATTTTAACAAGCAAATGAGCATGATAAATGCATCACATTTTTCCAACTTCCAGAAGGAAATGCAGAAATGTATTAACATTCTTTTAACAGTTTTATAGTTATGCTTATATTTGTTTTGATATGTTTCTCATATTTTTTAACTTTGGATTAACTTGATAAGAAGAGCATCATGTAGTTGACAATGACAACTAAAATGAAAGTGCATAAAGCTCAGAGGCGCTCAGAGCTTATATCTATTCTTTTATTCCCCCCCTTTGAGGAGTTCTTTATTCTTAAATGAAACAGAGCACAGCTCTGCATAATGAAACAGCCTGCTTAAATGAAACGGTACACAGCTCTTGATGATGAAATGAAACACAGACATTTGTGTTACTTTTTTGCGTGGTTCCAGAGGAAGACTTTTTGTTTTGAGAGACTTTTGACTTTGAATAACTGTTTCCCTCCAAAGAGGTTTCACATGTGAAATACACAAACGTTTATTACCAGTAATTCTCTGTTTTAGTAAACTCCAACACTTCATTACTAGGACTTTCACTAGTAAGCATAGACTTCACATTGGACTGTCATCTCAGAGCCCTTGGTCTGTCTTTCCTTTCACAAAACATCTTCAGACTCCTCTGGATTCTAACTCTAAATGACTTCTCCATGCTAAATTTTCCCTGGCCTTAAAAAGGCACACATACTCAGCTGGTTCCCATTATCAGGCCCGTAGAGACCATTCATTATTTATTTGTCCAAGCTTAGTCTTCCATGTAATAACTATTTTCCACTTCCAGAAACAGCTCAGCTTTGGCTCACTAATATGTCTCCTAAACAGCCTGCTTAAATGAAACCGAGCACAGCTCAGTCTCCACATAGAAATTAAATGAAATGGAGCTTACCGACCCGTGGAAGTTGACTTAGTGTGAACTGATGCGATCATTTTTTTTCACGCGCACTTTTGTGTTTTTAAATTGAGTAGCGTGCGGCACATGCATGAGTCAGGTCTTGCAGCTGTAAAAGTGGGAGGGTGCTTCTCTCCTCCTCGCCCTATGGTTCTGGCACCTAAAACGGTATGCAATGGGCGTTCTTAAAGAGGAATGCCCTTTCTTTAAAAAAAAAAAAAAAAAAAAAAAAAAAAACTTTTTTTTTTTAAATTAAAATGAAATGAATTTCTCGGCCAGCTGATTCCAGGGGGGGTGCAAGTGCACCCCCTTGCACCAGCCCTTGGGTTTGAACCTGTTTATAAAAAGTGGTTGTTTTGCACTGTATTTTATCCATTGAAGGCAAATGGCTGAGGTACCAGTGGTTTATTAAATGAGTTGAAATCTTCCTGCAGTGTGTTTCTGTTATTTTTGCACCATTTGGTTTACTTGAAGCTAGTTACCTGTTCCACTATCTTCTCTTCTATCTTAATTCTCAGCTTCTTCTGATTTCCCCAGATTGCTGCCCTTACCACTGTCTTATCTATGCTTAGTTTCATCCCATGTGCCTTCAGTTTTGCATTCAATTCTCCTATCCTTTGCTGAAGTTCTTGCTCAGAGTCTGCCTGTAATGCCACATCATCTGCATACAGCAACTTTTGTTACAATGTAGTCCATCACCAGTATGAACAGCAGTGGGCTCAGAGCTGAACCCTGGTGTACACCCACTCCCACTGGACCCTTGTACATAGTTTGCACTAATTCTACCAATGCTTCTGGGACTTCGAACCACAGCAGTACTGCCCAGATCAGCTTTCTTGGGGCCTTGTTATATGCTTTCTCCAAGTTGGGGAATGCCCGGTTGAACTATTTCCTTATCTCTAGCTTCTTCTCAACTATCTGTCTCACTGCAAACATCGGGTCATTTATGCTGCATCCTGATCTGAATCCAAAACTGATCATCTCCCATCTTACATTCTACTACTCTGTGTATCCATTTATCAATCACCCTCTCAAGAACTTTCATGTGATGTGATAGGAGTTTGATTCCTCCGTACTACCCACAGTTCTGGATGTTCCCTTTGTTCGTGTACACTGGCACGAGTATGCTTATTCTCCAGTTATCTGGAATAAGCCTTTCTCTCCACATGGCTCTGAGTACCCTCAGAAGCCATTTCTCCCCTATCTCACCCAGCATCTTTACCATATCTGCTGTGACCTCATCTGAGCCTGCTGCTTTCCCTGACTTCATTTTCCTTAGTGCTATTCTTACTTCTTCTAGGGTGGGCTCCTCTTCCTCTCTCATTGTTTGCTGTTTCTGGGTCAGTAATCTTCTGTGGGGTTTTCTTCATTCAGAAGCTGCTGGAAATACTCCTATCATCTGCCTTTGATGTCCTGTGGACTGGTGAACAGGTTGTTGCTGGCATCCCTTATGAAGGGTGTCTGACTATCTTCTTTATCATTCTGTCTTTGCCATGCAACCTGGTATAATTTCTTTGTGCTACCTAATGAGTCACTTTCCAGAAGTTAATAGAGTGTCCCTGATGCCCTATTCTTTGCAATTGCAACTCCTAAATAGCTTCTTTGTTAGCCAACCAGTATTCCTTCCTAGCCTGGTCAGTCTTTTCTAGCTCCCACTTTTTCTTGCATTCCTTTCTTTTGATGACTTACTGGACTTCTGCATTCCACTACCAGCTTTCCTTATGTACCTTATTCCATACCTGACTCGGCCATGTATCTGTTCTAAAGTCGTCACACATGCTGTTTTGAGGCGCTGCCATTCTTCTTCTACTCCACTTATTTCCTCCTCTTCTTGGGGTGCTAGAGCCCTGAGTAATTCCTTGAACTATTGTATTTTCTCTCCAGTCAACTTTCAGGTCTTCAGCCTGGTCTCTGTTTGACCTTAGACCCTTCTCTGACCACTGCTTGCAGCTTATTGTGGCAACCAGTGGTTTATGCTGTGGGCCGATTGTTTCACTGGGGATGACTTTGCAGTCATGGATTCTACCCCAGTGCCTTTTCCTTACTAGTAGGAAGTCCACCTGAGTTATATGTTGGCCACTCTTGTATGTGATTTTGTGACTGCCTCTCTTTCTGAACCATGTGTTGTAGACAGAAGTCTAGAATGGCCTCTCCTTCTTTATTCCTGTTGCCCCACCCATGTGGACCCAGGCAGTCCTTGTATCCTGTTCTATCTGTCCTGATATGTGCATTCGAGTCACCCATTATCAACGCCAATCATGTTGTCCTGCTTTATCTAGTAGGTCCTGCAACTGCTGTCTGAATGCACTCTTTTCCTCAATATCACATCCCTGCTGGGTGGAATAGGCTGAGATTACGAATACTGCCCTGTCATTACAGTGGATTCTGATTGCCATGACTCTGTCACTAATTCTGATGATATCCCTCACTGCCTTCTGAAGCCTCTGTCTCACCACAATTCCCACACCATTTCTGGCCTGTCCCCCTCCTGAGTAGTAGACTCTGGATCCAAAGCCAAGTGGCTTTGCTGCATTGCCCTTCCATCTTGTCTCTTGGACACATAGGATGTCCAGCCTCCTCCGTATCATCATGTCATCCACTTCCAAAATGCATCCCATCAGTGAACCCACATTAAGTGTAGCAATACTAAGTTCATGTTTGGCAAGTTGATTGGTTTTACGTTCAGCTTTCACTAAACAGAGCTATCCCAGGTAACCCAGGCTAGGCAACTAGATACTATCCAGTAGCTTATTGACCCAGGGCTGCTGGGCTTTATGGTGGGCACACACTGTCCAACAGGGGCACATACACCCCTCCTGTTGTTAGCATGGATCCCTGTTGTAGGGTGGAGTAGGCCGACTCCTCAACCCACTTAGCACCCGTAGCTACCCATGCTCATTTGGTGACATTAGTCAACATGACTGAATCACCTAGACCCATATTTTACACCACTGAGTGGCTAGCCCTGCCACGGTGTGCAGTCTGTAATCCATGTTCTCCTATCTTGAGGATACTGTGCACCACAGTAGATGCCCCAAAGTGGTTGGTCTGTCAACTCTTTCCCCTATAGGGCACCATATGGAGTATGTGCTGCTGCCCACAGTGTCATTCATTGGTGAGTTTGAGATGGAAACAGTGTATTTTTCAGAGGTGGGAGGAATCCCACAGAGACACAGGGAGAACATGCAAACTCCAAACAGGCATTGGTCAGAGGTCAGAATCAAACTTTGTACCTTGTGCATGGGAGGCAAACATCTTAACCATTATATCAACTGGTCATAATGTAACTATGAATTGGAAAAGGTTTCTTTGCGATAAATATTAGAAGTGAAACATTTATTTAATGGATCTTTCCCTATGGTAATATTGAGACAGTTAATATACTCAAATTGAGTACGGTGTGTAAACTTTAAAAAAAATTGTTTCTTCTAACTAAGTTATAAAGGCCAAAAACTCATCCATACTTCCTTTCCATCTGTGAAGTAAGCACTGGTTTTATACCCTCACAGATAACTATAACAGGAGTTGCATATTTGTAGTGTGTATATTAACAGGTTAATGTACTCAGCTAGATTTACTAGAACCCCTCTCTCAAGGGCTCTACATTTTTTAATGTTAAAACCTTTTTTTTGATTTAGTTATATCTTTTATAAAATAAAAGAAGGGAAGGTTTAGGGTGGACAACAAGTGAATGAGAGGGATTAGTGACCTTAGTCAGACTTACAAGACAAACTCAGTATGCAGTATAACATATATAGTCAGTTTCATGAACTTTTCCAGATATCAGTCTTATTTTTGTTTGATCTTTCACAATCCTCTTCAGTTTCTCCATTAGTCAAGGCTTATAGTTACCCAGAGAATATGCCACTTGAAACTTTTATCATTTTTGATATGTCTTATATAGCTAACATGGTTCTTTGAGAAAACAGTTTTATCATCCATACATATTTTCCTTTGAGATGCATCTCCTCACTAGCAAATACATCCCAGTACAATGACCTAAATTTAGGGAAAATATCCAAAGAAGAACAAGGGAAAACAGTTTCCACTGAAAACAGGCCATCACCAAGTAGGACAACCATAAATAAGTAAATAAAATAAGTACACAAGGCCATATTCCAGTCTCTCATGTCATATGTTAAACAATTCTATGATATTTTTAACAACTCTTATAACCCTGTTTAGATTGTTTATATTAGATATAGAAGAGCACCCCCAAATTAAGTATCACCCAGATCATACCCTTATGATACCACTGTCTAACACTGCTAAATGGCTGCATAATTGTCCGTCTGTACCTCTCAGTTACCAGACTTTCACAAAATATCCAGATTTTTGCCTCATTTGACTTAGCCCAGATTTCTTGCCCTAAGAGGTTGAGTCTCTTGGACTTATGAACCTATCTCTTTTCCACAGGTCAAGGAACCTCAGTATATAGCTATCCTGTTTATATACTTCAGACATTCTAACTGTATAACATGAACCCTTTTTTAAACTGAAATGGAGCTCCATTATGCCTTACATTAAATCAATCTAGTAATGCCTGAACCCCTTACATGATCAGAAAATATGCTCCCAGTCCTTTAACATGTACTGATTACACCTCCAACATAAAAGTGATACTAATGTATATATTCTAGCCAGTAGGCAGGTGTTATGAAGCACTGGAGAAGTAATTTCCATATCAAAGTTTGCCACTCAGGGTTGCTAACACAACCACTGAATGACTGTATTACCATACATCATCTTTAGCTTGTACTTTGTTCCACAACTTCTTCTCCCAAAATCCTAGAGCACCTCTGGTTTTAGAAGATTGTTCTGGAGGATTATAATAACTGATGTCCTTACATTCACAGCTGCAGTATTCTTAACAGATGGGAATTCCCTGCCGTGGAAACCTGATGTCCGGCCAGTCTACCAAAGACTCCTGTTGCTTTAAAGGTATGCCGAAGGTCACCCAAACTCTCCTTGCATAGCGTAGAGCATAAAGGTAACATTCAGGCCTGCCATAGTCAAAATTTCTTTGCTGCCAGTCCAAACATGTCTTTTTACTTTTGGTCTGTTTACCTGCATCTGTTTTCTGCCCGTTTAATGGATTTTTGTGCTCCACTGACTACATATGCCTGTTTGCTGACTTCTTTGCAGTTGCAGAAAAGTGCCCCATTGGGGTTTTTGTTTTTTTCTTGTCTTGTTTTGTGCTCCTTTTGGTTAATATCATCCAGGAAGGGTAAATCCAGTGTAGGAGACAGATTCCCCATAAAAACAACCATGATAAGTGTCTTTTTTGTCTAGGAGCTTCTCATGATGATACATCTTGTTCTATTTGTCAGGCATTCATTCCAAAAACCCTTCACAGTAGACTTTCTTCCCTTTCCTTGTAACTTGAGAACCAGCTTCTCAAGCTTCTCCCCAAGGAATCTCTCAACCTGAGGGTTAGCCATTAGGGAAGAAGAAGAAGATGAAAAAGGCACGAGTGGAATATTCCACTGTCCAGACTCTGCCAGGTGTTTCTCCCAAGGTCATTACAAACCTGGAGGCTCGTCTGCGATGTTGTCAGTCTTCTCTGCCACAACCATGTTTGAAGCCAGTGAAGATCTGGCTTGTAGCATGTCCAAAGAGGTTTTGAAGGCATCCATCTCGGACATTCAGGGAGAACCACTGTTAAATTTTTCCAAGGGGCCTGGGGAGTTCCTCCATTTTTAGTTGGGGAATAAGTTCCTACTATGGTTCTCACAAGACAAGGGATCTCTCATCCATCCTTAACTGTCCATGCTTAAACTGACACTGTGGGTAATAGGATTTTGATTCCTCATAGACACATTTTTTCTGAGGATGTGCTGCAAGTCCTGCAGGAGGCCAGGAAACCTGCTACTAGGAAACGCTACTTATCCAAATGGAAGGCATTTTCTATTTAGTGTCTCTCTCGTAACCTGGACCCTCTTACTGTGGATGTTGCTTTGGTTCTCTTTTATTTGTGTGAGTTGCTCAATGCTGATTTGGCCTATTCTTCTATTAAGTCCGACTTATCAGCTATCTCATCTTGTCTGACTTTTTCTCCTCCTTTAGCTTCTAGATTTGAGGTAAAACAATTTCTTAAAGGTGTCCTTAATATTAGGTCCCTCCTCCCTGGGATGTTAATTTTGCTTTGAAGAAGTTGACTTAGGCTCCTTTTTAGCCCACTGCTTCAGTTTCCTTGCTACATTGTTCCTGGAAGACTGTTCTTTTGTTAGCTCTTACTTTTGCCAGATGGGTGTCTGAGTTGCACGCCCTTGTGGCTTGTCTTCCGTTTTTGGTCTTTCATGAGGACAATTCTAAGGTGGTCATTGAGCTATCACTAAATCAGTCTAGTAATCTGCCTACTGTTTTCCCATATGGAATTTGACAGGAGAGGGTGCTGCATACTTTGGACATGCATAGGCAACTCAAGGTTTGTTTGGATAAGATTAAGGCTATTAGAAAATCTGATTGGTTATTTATATCTTTTCATCCTAGGTCTTTGGGACTTACTGTATCCAAGAAAACTATTTCTTCTTGGATTTCTAGGGCTATTTCTCTTTGTTACACTTTTCATGCAAGAGCTTTTCCTCTTCTGTCAAGACTCATTCTACTAGAGCTGTGGCTTCTTCTGGTGCTTTTTTCAAGGGCTTAGATACTAATTATATTCTTGAAGCAGCTTCCTGGACTTCCATGCATACCTTTACCAAGCACTGCAAATTGGATAGTATCTCTAGAGCTAGGGCTGGTTTTGCTAGTGTCATACTTCATAGCTTTTTAGGGGACTTTTCTGCTCCTTCCCCCTCCCAATTTTCCTCTTGAGCTTTGGCACTCTCCCATATGTTAAGAATACTGCAGCAGTGAATGTAAGGACATAGTACAGCTGTGTAAAATCTTACCATAATGGTAGATGTCCTTGCCTTCACTGCTGCAGTATTCACTGCCTCCCTCCTTCCCCCTAGTCCTTTGCCTTCCTGGCTGTACAGATTACCTCTTGGGTTCCTTGGACTGGTGTTCCTACTGGGGCAATCAATTCTGACTATGGTAGGCCTGAATGTCACTTTTATGTCCTATGCTAATTAAGGAGCATTTAGGTGACATTTGGCATACATTTAAAGCAACAGGAGTCTTTGGTAGACTGGCCGGATGTCAGGCTTCCGTGGCAGGGAATCCTCATATATTAAGAATACTGCAGCAATAAAGGCAAAGACATCTACTGTTATGGTAAGATTTTTTACAGAACTGTACTTTCTGCTATGTCACCTGCTTCTGAATGCTCTTTGACACTTCACGTAGTTTGAGAGTCTTGGTCCATTTCTATCTATGTGCCCAAAAGTAATGATAGATAAGCAGGCATTTAAAAAAATCTATGAAGGGGAATCTTAAATTTAGTTCTGTGGTACTCAAATGACTTAACCTCTTTAAAAATTATCAGCCGAATAGACCCTTTATAGATCAGGTCTCAAAAAGGCCTCACCCAGCTTAGAATTATAACTCCTGTGACATCCAGAGTGAACATAAATAAATAAAATGAGTTACACAGGTCATAGGCCACCAACAACGGACTTACTAAAGTCCATTTTACTTTTGTGCATTTATTTGGAGAGACATCTGAGTTTGTCACTTATTTCTGACTTGTCCCACCAACCCATTAGCCACCATGCTGTGAGAAGAAAACCTCAATTTCTTTCAGGGAATCTGATAATCAGGGTACCCACACTTATATTATTGCTGCCCAGATCTAAACACCTGTATTTAGATTGCCTTACTTACCCAAGTTCATAGATCTTTATGTAAGAAGACTGTTAGTTTAGCCTTCTGCAGCCATCAGATATACTTAAGGAGATTACTCTGCCATTTCTGGAGCATATGTTATGGGCAGTCAGTGGCCAGCGCCCCAGTCAGGTATAAGTAACTAAGACACTAGGGACGTTTTAAGTCTTAGGATATGCTCTAGAGACAATGATAATATTTTCCAGTATTCTGTACAGTCTGTCATTCTGTGGGTGGCATCATTTGAGTTAACCTGAGTCAACCCCCTAAAGGACTGTGCCAGCCTTTGATAAGCCTGGGTTCCAGGGGGATCCAATATCTGTCAGCATGGGAGGACATGGTGAACAGACAATGTTGCTTTGCCAAGGATGGGCTGTCTTCCCTAGGCTTTCAGATACTGGATAAAATTTTGCTACACCCATAGAACCTTTTTTAAGAAATGCCAAAAAGACAGAACTACCAACATAATGAAACAACTCTCCAAGCAACCTTAAGGTGTTACCGCGCAATGCTATGAACTTAAACAAAAACCTCCACACCCTTCAAGCCCTACTCATGCTGGAGGATGTAGACATCTCTGCTGTGACCGAGACTTGGTTTAAAGCCATAGAAAGTACTCTGGCAGTGCAAGGCTACAGTGCCTTCCACACATTTAAACCTACAACAACACAGACTGGGGCCAAGGCTCCAGGAGTCTTGATCTATTTTAGCAACAATCATACCTCCAGGTTGGTTAAACAGGATGATACCATGGAACTTATCCACATGCAGGTCACCATAGATAAGGTCCCTCACCATATCATGGCTAGCTACGGGTCACCATCTATGCCCATAGAGTCTCACAACTCATTCCTAAACCTACTAGAGGTGCTCATAATTCAACGAAACACCCTATTCATGGGTGACTTTAGCTACTCCTTTATAGACTGGTGGGAAACTTACACTGCCTCAAACTGACAAGCACAGTGCTTCCTGGACTTATTAACACAAACATCCTGGAACAGCTAGTGCACTCTCCAACCAGAGGACCAAACATACTGGATCTGGTACTCACCAATATAGGAGAGTGTTGACTCCATGTCATATCCTCACTAGTAAGGTCAGATCACAAAGCTGTCTCCTTTGAAGTAAAAGTCAACCCAGAAAACCAGGCTAAACTAGTAACAGTTGGAAACTATTCTGAGCCAAGCTACAGCTTAAGTGACAGTTTGTCAAAATTCAAGGATCTCCCAACTCTAATACCACAGCTGCCTATGCAGAACTATTCAGAGTCCCTATACAAACATGTGAATAGCTGCATAGAGGCTACAGTACCTACCAGAAGTAAGCCCAAAACAAACACTAAAAACAAACCCCACTGGTGGAATCCTCACCTAACAGGGTATATAATAAAAGAAGAATGTTCATGGCCAAATTCAGGAAGAGCAACTCCCTTAAAAACAAGTGCTCTCTTATACAACTAAACAAGAAACTAAGAGGTCTAATTTAAGTGCAACAAGGCCAACTACAAGGTCAGGATAGCCTTGCAGGCTAATGACAATCACAAGGCCTTCTTCAGCTATGTCTGGAACCTTAAAGTTAACACACAGTAGTGTGCTGAACTGGTGGTGAACGGTACCAACTTCATCAATCACGGTGACACAGCAAATCTACTGGATGATAAATTCAGCTCATACTTCACCTTCCCACTTCCCCAGCTCTACAGGGTGAAATCCTCTCTAAAGTACTACCCCCACCATTATCAGGTACCAGGTGCTGGCAGAAAACTCTAAACCCAAGAACACTGCCTCCATGAATCCCAATACCATTGCTGGTTACCTCCTGAACAGTCTAAAACATGACCTGTCAGAACCACTTGAGGCAATCTTCAACTATAACCTTGAAATAGGTTACATTCCAAGTGAATGGAGGACCACAACAGTCATTCCCCTTCACAAGGGCAGGCTAGCAACCTACGCAGGACACTACAGACTCATCAGTCTAACAAGCCTAATATGCAAAGACATTGAAATGCCTTACTACTGACTCCTTAACTGTGTTCTCTCAACTTGCTCTCTATCAGCCAAGCTTTGTCTTTTCCTATCCATACTGCCAGCATACTGTATAAAGCCTTACACACTGAATAGCTGATTGCAAAAAAAAAATGCTCAACATATAGCTCTGCTATCTCTCACCTTGCAGCATCTCTCTTTTTATCTGCACAATTTCAATTATGCTTTAGTAAATAATGCTCATTGCAACAGCTATAATAACTGGCTATCTAGCTGTGGCTGTGTGTTCTACTATGTTCAGAGGAATGTAACAAATTTCACCCTGTTTGCACATCTCTATTAACTATGTTTTTTCTAAGTGCATTTATTGTTAACCTTTAGCAACATTTTAAATCTAATATTTTATAGCATTATATTTTACTACTGTGCTTGATGAATGCTAATGTGGAAATCTCAACAGTCTGTGTTTTTATTGTTTGAGGTTTTTTCTGTCCTTTCTAAAATACCTCCATCTATCTTTCATGTGCTAAAGACCATAATTACTATTTTTTCTCTCCTCAGCTATCAGCCAAGCTTTGTATTTTCCTATCCATAAAGCCAGCGTACTGTTTAAAGCCTTACACACTGAATAAATGATTGCAACAAAAATCGTTCAACATACAGCTCTGCTATATCCCACCTTGCAGCATCTCTCTTTTTATCTGCAAAGTATGTTTGCTTAATTTTATGTTTTAAAATAGACTTATTAAAGGCATTACCTACTCTCTAGCAAGTCTGTATGCTGTAAAGTAGCTCAGCAGCAAGGAGCCCCCCCCCCTATTTATTAATCTTAAAAATCTTAAGACTGTTAGTTTCAACAAACTTACAAACTTATGTCTATTAAATGCTGGACTAATCAGCCTGATTTAAGACATTTCTTACCTGGTAGTATTACGCAATAAAAAATCTCTCTTACTTTTAACTGTACAAAGCTATTTTCTGTTAAAGAGTTTTTAATGAGTGTTTCTGGACTGTGCTTACCTGTGGGGTCTGTTCACTCAGCTCCCCTACCCTACCCCCATTCCCACACACCCCTGCTTTCCCTAGATTAATACCCACAATTACTCCACCCCTAAAGACAATTGTCCAATTACAAACACTCCTGCCTCCATACATTCAATCAACACCAAAATCTCACCCATTACTACACTAGCTCCACCTTAAAGCTTCACAATCCGCATGCTACCACCCAGTCCACTACCCCTACCTTCTAGAACTCAAAACTACACCATGTCACTAAAATTGTGCTACCGTCTCCCTAACCTGCTTCTAGCATTATATATCATTCTCCTAATCTACATCACCTCCCCAAACCATTCCCAACCCCTGCAACAATTATACACTCTACTCTTCCTCTACATCATGACAACACCACAAAAAGCTTTAGTAACATATCAGCCATCCTAATTCAATATCACTTTATGTATCTATCAAAACTAAAAATCCTTCCAGACACAATCACTAGTAAACCTACCTTCTACATAATAGTCCACAACACTAAATCTACCTAATACCTCAAACATTACCTCTCCAAACAGCTCACTCTGCCTCTGTGTGGGGACATCCACCCTAACCCAAGGCCCCCCAACTACAGCATTCTCTGCTAAAAGCCTAAATACTAAAAATATTCTTCTAGCAACCCTAAACACACATAGTATCTGTAACAAAACCACAGAATTTCATGCTTGGTTAAGTCAATAATCCCCAGATATCCTAGTAATCCCCAAAAACTTGGCTAAAACCCCATAACCATGATACTGAAATAGCACCTCCAGGCTATAATATACTCAGAAAAGACAGAACCAACAGAAAAGGTGGTGGGATAGCCTTAATCTATCTCAACTCCATCACCTTTCCCTAAAAAAATACCAACTTTTAACAATGCTGAAAGTCTAATCGGAACCCTACAAATTAACAAAACAAAACAACTATGCATCATTGGTCTATATATACCCCCTGGGCAAAACAACCAAACTATGGAAGATATCCTCTCTTGGATATCTGAAAGCATCAGTAATGGCACTATAATTATGGGAGATATCAACATTAACTTGCAAGATCTGATGACCGACTCCCCTACTAATAGCATAAACCTCTATGGTTATACCCAGCTCGTTACCAGTGCCACCAGTGTGCATAACAGCAATACCCTAGGTGCAACTCTTGACTGGATACTTGTTTCTAATCCAGACAAATACTCTACTCCCCGCACTCTACCTAATACTCTTAGTGACCACATACCTATATTCATATGTAGATCCACACCACAAACTACAAGAACCCACACATATAAAACTACCAGAAATATTAGAAACTTTGACCAGCAAAAGTTTAATAAAATCCTAAAACACAGTAACTGGAACCCACTTAAAACACTGCCACTAGAAGATGCCCTTGAATACTTTAACAATATATTTTTAAACACCCTTGACAGCCTAGCCCCCCTCCACACCAAAAGAATAAAAACTACCCATGTTCCCTGGCTAACAAAAAATACCAAAACAACTTCTACAAGACAGAGATAAAGCATGGAATGAATTTCACAATAACAAATCTAATGCCAAATTAATCAAATATAAACAGCTATGAAATAAAGCAAAAAAAACTAATGAACTTAGATAAAAAAAAACACTTTTCCAATCAATTGGCAAACCACAAAAACAACCCAAAACAATTTTGGAAACACATCTCAAATCTGCTTACCCCAGGATCTAAATAATCTCCATCATGATACCCTGACAAAACCCCCTCAGAGATAGCTACCCTGTTTAACTCTGACTTTTTAAACAGCATCAGCAAACTGTTAACAAATCCCAACTACCTCAAGCCCATCTCTGATCCCCTGCTATCCTTATCTCAAGACTCCTGCACAAACAAAAAAACTGTTTACATTCCCAACAAACCAGTACTACATCTTCTACAAAAACTACTTCAATAACTAAAACTATGTTATCTCTCCTCTGACAACCTCCCCTGAATACTTAAAACTTGCTGCAGAAGCCATAGCATATCCTGTCAGTATCCTTATAAATTACTCCATAGCAGAGTCCATTGTCCCCAACTTCTGAAAAAAGTCTATCATCACCCCTTTACATAAAGAGGACAATTCCATTGAACTATCCAATTATCAACCAATCTCCATCCTCTCTCCTCTTTCCAAACTCCTGGAAAAATGCATCCATAAGCAACTGTTGTACCACCTCTTACAAAACAAACTAATTACCCCTACCCAACATGGTTTTCACCCATCACACAGCACCACCACCACCCTAATCTCCTTCATGGACACTGTGTCCAAATCCATTGAGTCTGGTAATATCACTTCTGTCTTACTACTAGACCTATCAAAGGCATTTGACACAGTGTCCCACAACAGACTTCCTCATCAGCTATCCATTATAGGCTACACCCCACCATCCATTCAGTGGTTTGCAAGCTACCTATCCATCCACCAATAGTGCATAAAATGTCAAAATAAATTATCCCAATATCAAACCAACATAACTGAGGTACCACAAAGGTCCATACTAGGACCCTTACTCTTCAATGTTTTCTTCAACAACCTTCATACCTCAACACGCCTTAGCTCCATTATCCAATACACAGATGACACTACCATAATTTCCTCCTCCAGTAACATACAACTCTAGCAACTCACCCAAGCCACCTTAACCTCAATAGAAACATGGCTGGGAGAAGCCCAGCTACATTTAAATCATAAAAAAACAAAACTCCTGCTTTTCTTGACAAAACCAATCTCATCTGACTTTAAAATATTCTCACAGGATAACACAGAAATTGAAACAGTTCTCACAGCTAAGCTTCTAGGTGAAACCATAGATAACAAACTAACTTTCGAACACCACATCAACTATAGCATTAAAAAACACACATCAAACTAGGAACACTCTACAAACAAAAAACTTTCTTGGATAGCTCCACCAGAAAAACCCTCACCAATGCCTGTTTGCTTCCCTCACTCTTATATGCAGCCCCCTTATACATCAATTTACAATTTTCTCTTAAAAACAAGCTCCAATCCTGCTGCCATAAAATTGCCCAATTGTCTACAGGTTACCCCTACCGTTCCCACCACTGTCTAGCTCTGAAAGAACTAAATTGGCTCAAACTCACACAACACCTAAGCCTAGTACAGCTGTCTTCTGCACATAAAATTATATATACATCTGATAGCTGCTCAGCCCTCAAATCTGTTCTAAAACCCTACCTACCTACAAGAGCCCTCTGCTCTGAAAACAAACAACTCTTAACAGTCTACATTCCAAACAAAAAAGCTGGACAGTGCCTTTCCTCTCATGCCACCACCAAGCTCTGGAATTCTCTCCCAGCAGGTATTACTACCACTGAGAGCTTTAACAATTTCAAACAAACCCTAAAAAACATTTTCTATGTCATCAGACCTGCCTCTGCTCTTTCCCTAACAGGTGAACTCCATTCACTCTCTAGGGACTTTCCTTTTTATCCCTCCACTAGCATATTGGACTAACAGACTTTCCATATTTCTACACCCTTAACTTTCCCATCCTTCTAATCATATACTTGCATCTAATGTTCTGATCCTCACCCTTTACCTTACTCCTACCTGATGTATATATATAAAAAAGTATGCAGTCTACCACTTCACTTTAATTTAGTACATGTTTCATTATTTATCTACCTCTCTGTTCTTATTTTGTATTGATTATTGCATCTACCTCTCTGTACTTATTTAGTATTCAATTGTTATTAATGTGTGCTTTAATACTTTTTTTTATCTTATTCATTTAAACTGTCTTAACTTTCATGTATTATTTAGAGCTTTTCTCCCTGGGCTTCCCCTAAAAATGGGTTCCTGACTCAGTTGGACTTTCCCGGTAAACAAAAGTTAAATAAAAAAAAATAAATAAAAATCATGGAAATGATAAACAAGGAAATTGGCAAACAACAGGCACTGGATCTATCCCAATTTGGCTTTGTTAAGGGAAAGTCATGCCTACTTAACCTGGTAGACTTCTTTGAGAGGGTCACCAAGACAGTGGATAAGGATAAAATATTGCATACTGTGTATCTTGACCTGGCCAAGGCATACAGTACAATACCCCACTCAAGCATTTTTGACAAGCTCTCTGAGCTAGGCATTAATCCATACATAACCCTCTGGATTGACAGTAACAGACAGGATCCAAGAAGTCAGGATAAGTGAGACCACCTCCACCAAGACAACCTAGAGCTCCATGCTGGGCCTGCTCCTGCTTGGCATCTATTTCTTGGAAGTCAAGGCTAATGTTCAAAGCCTTTTGCTCATCAAATTTGCAGATGACTGTAAACTGGGAGCTATTATAGATTCTGCCAAGACACAATTGTAAGAGGGTTTAACACAAACAAATGGCTGGAGCCAAATACATGGATTAAAACTCAGTGCCAAAAATGCATTATAATGCCCTTTGGGAAACTGTCAGCCCAAGTTAATTACTTCATAGATAAAACATCCCTAAGAGTCAATCCAGTAGTAAGCGATATGTGAACTTATGTAGACAGCAATCTACTCTTTGACCAATACATAGCTAAGATAGTAAGAAAATCATTCTATGTCACCCAGCTTATAGGAGTGTATGGCATCAAGGTTCAAGGAAGTTATAGTACCACTCTACTCTGCCCTTTTCAGACCTGTCATTGAATACAATAGCCCCTTTGTCATGTATCTGAACAAACACATGGAACAGTTGGAAGCCCACAAATGTTTCTCACTAGGGAAATTCAGGGAATGAATACCCTGTCATACACTGATTGTCTAAAAGTTTTGTCTCTTTATTCTATTCAGTCTCCAACAGGCTGCTGAAAGGGGATCATTGCCTGGCTTACAGTGCTTCCCCAGACCCACCCTTGATGGATCTGCTGCACATGTATAAAACAAACAGCACCAGAAACACTGGATCCAAGGATCTGAACTTTCCTTGTGACATAAGCAGAACATGATATAGAGACAGAGATGTGTCCCAAAGGATGTCTGTATTATGGAATAGGCTCCCTAGCCATGTAAAACACAGTTTATCCCCGACCCTATTCAAGCAAAACCTTGACAACTGGATGGGAAATCCTAAATGTACTTCTGGTCTGGACCCCATGTCCCTTATGGACAAAGGCCATCACTAAGAAAATTGTTATTTATTTATTTATTTATTTATTTGCATTTGTTAACCGGGTTGGTCCAGCTGGGTAAGAATTACCCTTTTTCAGTGGAGACCCGAGGGGAAAAGCCCCAAACAGACATACAAATACATACAAATAGAGACAAATTAACAATATTACAGAGGAAAACAATATTATGGGTACAATGGATAAGACAAACAAACAATGAAAGTTTGAGAATATGAGTAAGATAGGCCAGAGGCATGCATGCAAAAGATTTATGAAAAGGTGTTCTGAGCAAGATCTCTGAAATAAGTTAAAGTAGGCAAAGAAATGATGATTTAGGTGTGGAGTTAGTAGTGTGGGAGTTTTAGGTGGGAGCATGTGAAGGACATTCTCACTTGGAGGAGAGATGGGAGAGAAGCATGGATTTGAAATTGTTGTGGTTAGGTATATTACGTAGTGGTGTGGGGAGATTGTTCCATAGTTTGGCTATAGTGTGGGATAGTAGTAGTTTACCAGTTGGGTGGATGGGTTTGTGTACATGCAGGAGGTTTTGGCCTGTGGATCTCAGGGTACGGGTATGTGTGTAGGGTGTTAGAGATTTAGCAAGAGAGGGGCATTCTGCTGGTTTAAAGATGAGTTTGTGGGCTGTTGTAAGTTGTAGGTACTTTAAGTGGTTGTGGAGTTCTACCCAGTTTAGGGTGTGTAGGGAGTGACAGTGATGGGAAGAGTTGTTAGAATTGGTTGCAAATTTGCAGATTTTGTTGTAACAGGCCTCAAGTTTAGCACGGAGTCCGAGTTGTAGGTTGGAGAATAGGGGAGCACCGTACAAGAGAGAGGGGAGAAGGAAGGTAGATGCAAGGGTATGACGGGAAGATGGAGTAAGGTAGTAGTTGTGTCCGTAGAGGAGGCCGATTTTCTGGTGGGTTTTTTGATTGCTGAGAGGATGTGGGAGTCGAATTTTAGGTTTTCATCGATGGTAATGCCAAGTAGTTTGGTACTAGGAACGATTTCAAGAGGGGTGTTATTGTGGCTTTTGATGGAAAATTGGACTTTGTGGAACTGGGAAGTTTTAGTGGGAGGAAACATCATTAGCTTTGTTTTGTTGGCATTTAGGGCCAAGTGATGCGATTGCATCCATGATTCAATTTTGGAGAAGGCTGTTTGGGTATTAAGTAGAAGTTTGGAGGGGCAGGAGGCTGAGCAGATGATAGTGGAGTCATCTGCATATTGGATGACTGAGGCTTCAGGGATGGAGAGGTGAAAGTTGTTAATGAATAAGTTGAAGAGCAGAGGGCCAAGTACTGATCCTTGGGGAACTCCTGTGGGTGTAGGTAAGAAAGGGGAGGTTGACTCTTTCCATTGTACAGCCTGCTGGCACGTGGAAAGGTAGCTGGAGAACCAGTCTAGGGTTGAGGGAGATAGATGCAGGTGTGAGAGCTGGGACAGGAGGAGGGAATGGGAAATAGTGTCGAATGCCTTTGAGAGGTCAAGAAAAAGAGAAGATACGTATTTGCCACTCTCACGTGCTAGGTTGACTGTTTCGAGGAAGGAAATGAGGGCTGTCATGGTGCTGTGGCCTGGGCGGAAGCCATGCTGGGTGGGAGAGAGAAGTTTGTGCTGGATTAGGTAGGGCATGAGCTGGTAGTGGATGGCTTTCTCTAGAATTTTAGAGAGAGGAGAGAGTATAGCTATGGGTCTGAAGTTGGTAGTGTCTGTGTTCTTACCACCTTTGTGGAGAGGAATTATGTATGCATAACGCCAGATGGTTGGTACATAGGATTCCTGAATGGATCTATTAATGAGGATTGATATGGGATAGGCTACAGATTCGGCTGATATTTGAAGACAATTTGCTGGAAGGTTGTCAGGGGCATTGCGGCATAGTTTTAGCTTTTGCAGTAGTCTTTTTATAGTATAGGTGGAGACAGGTTTAAATGAGAATAGCGGTGGAGGAGGGGGGTGAGAGAGAGGGTTTGGGGTGCAGGGTGAGGGGTTAGTATTGATGGATGGATTGGGGAAAGTGGAGGATAATTTAGCTATACAATCAATGAAAAATGTGTTGAAGTTAGTGGCCGTTTCAAGACTTGAGAGGTTGTGATTGGGGCAGGGGTTGGAAGTATTACCAGGGTTGAGTATTGAAGAGATGGATGTCCAGAATTTCTTTGGATTGTTTGAATGTTTGTATTGCAGACTGCTGTAGTAGTTTTTGCGATCTTTTGTTATTAATTTTTTGGCCAGGTTATGAAGATGTTTATATTCTTGGAGGGTGGTGGGGTTTTTCTGTTTTTGGTACAGTTTCCACTTTTTGTTTCTTTGAGTGATTATCAATTTAGTTTCTTGGGATAGCCAGGGGCAGGAATTTGTTTTGATACATTTGGTTTGTAAAGGGGCTACTTTATCAAGTAAGGTAAGGAAGGTTTGGTTAAAATATGTGACGGCGTTATCTAGTGGAAGGATTTTCAGTGGGGACCAATTAGTAACCTTGAGGCATTCAGAGAAGATTTCGGGGTTGAAGGAAGATAGGTTACGGGATTGTTTGAAAATGTGTTGTTTTTCTGTGTGTGAGGATAGGCGGTCAATGAAGGCTGGTAAGTGGTCGCCTAGGGGGCTGGTATTACACCAGCTTTCGAGATACGGTTGGGATGTGTTGTTAATATCCAGTCTAAGATGGTACCGGAGGAACCATCTTTGTTTGGCCTAGTAGGGAGGTCAATTAGTTGGGTGAAATCGTAGAGGTTGATAGAGTGAGATGGGGTATCTATGAGGAAGGAGGTCCAGTTAATATTTACATCACCAAGAATGTAGGTTTCATATTTGATGCTTGAGTTAAACCAAGAGAGGATGTCTTCCAGAGTTTTGGTATTGTCTCCGGGTGGGATGTAGATGGAGCAGATGCAGATGGATTTATAGTTGTTAAGCTTTAGAAAGCCTACAGTCATTTCTGCATTGGCAAATGTTGGGATGGGGTTGGTCAATGGAGTAAAAGTGAGAGTGGAGGAGTAGATAATTGCTACGCCACTTCCTTTTCTATGAGTTCTATCATTGCGTATAATGTGGTAGCCTGGAGGAAGGATTTCATTATCTCTGATGGAGGGTTTGAGCCAGGTCTCAGAGACACCGGTTATGTCAGGCTGGTTGTAAGAGAGCCAGGCATGAAGGTTGGGGATTTTATTACGGAGGCTTTGTGCATTTAGGGTCATGAGGTGGATAGTCTTGTGTTTGTGTTGATTAGAACTTGGGTTAGGGTGGGTACAGGTAGGGGTTGGGCCTGGGTTAGGGTGGATGTCACGTAACAGAGAGAGTGAGATATGAGAGAGGAGCTGATTGAAGAAAAGTAGAGGATAAAGGGAAGTATGTTTTTTGGGGGGAGGGTTGTATTAGAGAAAGTAGATAGAGTGGGGTGAGGAGATTGTGATGTAGGGAGTAAGGAGAGTTTGAAAAGATTGGATGGTCTGGAGGAGTAAAGTTCTGGAGAGATCTGTGAATATGAGTGGGATATATCTGGGGGGTGTGAGGTGGTGGTGTGTGTGTGGTTAGAGGTAGGTATGTATTAGTGTGGAGGCTAAGTTGGGTAATGTAGGTTAAGGATATTAAAAGGGTAGATAGTAGTAGAGTTTGTTGTGGGAAGGTAGGCATTGTAGTATAGATGTGTGAGGTGTGGTGTATGTATGAGAGAAGGTGGAGGTGTGTATGAGATTGGTGTGTGTATGAAGTGCTACACTCATCATGCAAACTGTAATGTTCCAAAGGTCGCTCTTTTTCTCTTGAAAGTCCACCAGTTTCACCAATGTAACCACCATATCTTGTTCGCTGCTCTCGGACATTTGCATGAAAAGGTGACAATGACCTCTGCTTGTACTGATAATTGTGCATCAGTCCCATATCTGAGGAATTACTGTTTTTCTTTTTTGGGTATACCGGTTCTACTTTCACAGTACAGCAAACCTTGGGAATTTCCTCTGGAAGACCCAGTCTTAGCCCCGCTCTGTGGGTATGTTGATACTGCCCTCTGCTGCATGGTTCGGGCTCCTAAAGAATTCCTCATCACTACCATTTCTGATTAATGGTGTCTGTTCAAGTCCTTCATGGTGTTGAGGAGGACAGCAATCCACATCTTCTTGACATTCCACTGTTGGCTGTGGTATGCTGTTATCTGCTTCACTGCCATCAGATGGACCTGCTGGCTGTGGTATGCTGTCAACTGCTTCACTGCCATCAGATGGACCTGCTGGCTGTGGTATGCTGTCATCTGCTTCAGTGCCATTGGATGGACCTGCTGACTGTGGTATGCTGTCATCTGCTTCAGTGCCATCGGATGGACCTGCTGACTGTGGTATGCTGTCATCTGCTTCACTGCCATTAGATGAACCTGCTGACTGTGGTATGCTGTCATCTGCTTCACTGCCATCAGATGGACCTGCTGACTGTGGTATGCTGTCATCTGCTTCACTGCCATCAGATGGACCTGCTGGCTGTGATATGCTGTCATCTGCTGCATTGCCATCAGATGGACCTGCTGGCTGTGGTATGCTGTCATCCACTTCACCGCCATCAGATGGACCTGCTGGCTGTGGTATGTTGTCATCCGCTTCACCGCCATCAGATGGACCTGCTGGCTGTGGTGTGCTGTCATCCGCTTCACCGCCATCAGATGGACCTGCTGGCTGTGGTATGCTGTCATCCGCTTCACCTCCATCAGATGGACCTGCTGGCTGTGGTATGCTGTCATCTGCTTCACCTCCATCAGATGGACCTGCTGGCTGTGACATGCTGTCATCTGCTTCACCTCCATCAGATGGACCTGCTGGCTGTGGTATGCTGTCATCTGCTTTACCTCCATCAGATGGACCTGCTGGCTGTGGTATGCTGTCATCTGCTTCACTGCCATCAGATGGACCTGCTGGCTGTGGTATGCTGTCATCTACTTCACTGCCATCAGATGGACCTGCTGGCTTTGGTATGCTGTCATCTGCTTCATCGCCAACAAATGGACCTGCTGGCGGTGGTATGCTGTCATCTGCTTCACTGCCATCAGATGGACCTGCTGGCTGTGGTATGCTGTCATCTGCTTCACTTCCATCAGATGGACCTGCTGGCTGTGGTATGCCGTCATCTGCTTCACCTCCAACAAATGGACCTGTGCTGTCACAGTCTCCAGTGGTATCATCCTCTGAGCTCTCTTCCACTTTTACACAAGTCAGTGGTGCACCATCACCCCACTGACCAACTGGTGACATTTCTTCTTTTGTAACAGTATCTTTGCTATGCACATCTCCAAGGCACTGCTTTTCTTCTGTGATCTTCTCCCGCTTCACAGTAGCCACAGGTACAATCTCATCATCACCCACAATAACAGACAGCACTTCCTCCTTTGGGACAATGAAGCTTCCATCAGGGTCTCCACAGGAAGCTTCTTCTGAACTATCTTCCTTTTTTATATGAGTTGGTGGTACATAACCATCCTGCTGACCAACTGGTAATCTTTCTTCTTTTGGGGCAGTAGCTTTACTGTTGGTGTCTCCAGTGGAAACTTCAGAGCTATTTTCCACTTTCACACGAGCCAATGGTGCACTACCATTCTGCTGTATAACTCACATTTCTCTTTTTGGGACAGTGTCTCCTGAGGAAGTCATTTAAAATGATATTTTGGTCAACAGGGTGACTCTCAAATATCTACTGATTTTCGTTATAATATAATATGTGTCCATCTTTCAACAATCAGTTCTTAAAGATCTACATTTTCATGGTTATGAAACTCGAATGTTGGGTCACAACTTGTCTGGAGTGGAACAACAAGCCCTTAGGGAATTAAAAAATAATCATGATATAGTTATTATTCCTGCCGACAAAGGAGGAGCAGTTGTAGTTATGGATATGGATTACTACTTATCAGAGGCCCATATACAGCTACAGAATTGGATACACTACATGCCAATGCCTCTTGACCCAACCAAATGATTCAAAATGGAGATTGATTCCTTTTTGAAGTTGGCAGCTGAGGAAGGCATTATTAGTACATCAGTTCTCAAACATCTTACAGTTGAGGATCCCCAAAAGCAGACATTATATTTGTTACCTAAAATTCATAAAAACTTGCAAAAACCACCTGGAAGACCAATAGTTTCTGATATGGGGTCGCTTACGGAACCTTTATCAGGATTCCTCACTAATATTTACAGCCCCTTCTGACTATGGTCAGATCCAGGATTAAAGACACGACAGAATTTCTGAGGATCCTAAGTGACACTCAGTTAGAACCAGATTGGATAATGTGTACATTGGATGTCATGGCGTTATATACTAATATTCCACACTGGGCTGGGCTAGAAGCTTTAGAATATTGGCTTAATAAAGCAGACATTTATCCACCAGGATTTAACACTCTACTTATCTGTATGGCAGAGCATATTCTAACTAAGAATGTGTTCTATTTCCAACAAGAATGTTACTGGCAAGTCCGTGGTGCAGCTATGGGAGCATCCTTTGCCCCCATATATGCGGATCTGTTTATAGGCTATTTTGAGGAATTCCTTATATATGATACATCACACAATATTTTTCAGGGGGAGATAGATATTTGGCGGCAGTAACTGGCCAACTGTTGAATGGTCTGGTGGGCGGACACGGAATATCTTTTGGAATTTGTCCAATACCTCAATGAAAACAAGTGGGGTATTGAATTTACGGTCAGTATGCATTACCAAGAAATTCACTTTCTTGATGTTAAAATCTGTATAAACCAAGTCCACACTTTGTCGACCCAGGTCTTCCGCAAATATCCAGAGTATAACAGCCTTTTACAGGCAACTAGTTTACACCCTGATCATATTATAAGAAACATTCCTAAGTCACAGTTTCTACGTATCAAACAAATCTGCTCTTCCAATGTTGATTATGAATATCATAAGACTGATTTAATAGACAGATTCAGAGATAGTGGCTATAAACCAGGAACTATCCTTTCAGCTAGCAATTGGGCTAGTGCACAAGACAGGTCAGAATTATTACCATATAAAAGAAAAAAGCCCACCTCAGTGGATAGTATCCGATTTGTTACTACCCATGGCAGGAATATCAATGCCATCAGAAATGTTATTAATAAAAATTGGAATATTCTTCAGGCTAATCAGGAATGATCTAGTCTCCTTACGGATAGATGTAAGTTTTCTTATCGCAGGGGACGTACACTGGGGTCTCACTTTAATCATTATAAATCAAAGGGTGGTAATCAGGGGACCATTACAGGGGACTTGTTGGTTGGGTCATTTTCTTGTGGACATTGCTCCTTTTGTAGATATATGCCTAAATCTAAGGAGTTCTCTAGTAAAAATACTCAAATGGTACACAAGATCAAGCATTTTGCAAATTGTGGAACAGCCTGGGTGATCCACTTGACCACATGTTCCTGTTTATCTTTTTATGTTGGACAAACCTCTAGACCTTTTAGAATAAGAATGTCTGAACACCTTAGTGACATTCACAACAAACAAATGACAAATGCTGTCTACAAACATGTATGTGAACACAAATCAGCAATATTCTATTTTTGTATTATTGATAAGATAGTGGGTGATAGAGTGTACAAGTTAGGGTGGCACAGTATTTTGAATGACAATGAAAGGATGTGGATCATTAGGCTAGGAGCTCTTTTTTCCCCTGGTTTAAATGACCATTTATAATTAATATATAAAAGATTAAATAATTATATATGAGAATGTTCATTCATATACTAATAGAGATCTTTAAGTTTTTATTATTACTGGCTTCTGGATACTACTGTCTCTTTAAATATTTAATTGGGATATTGTGCTGGATGTATATAATGAATGACATATGATGATTATGGTATTCACTGATGAAGGCAAGACTGCCAAAACCGGTTTGAATTTGCAATAAACTCAGGAATCACTCTTGGTGCTGGCCTCTTTTTTGGATTTGGACTTTGCTTTTTGGCCTTCTGCACCTGCCCTACGTGCGAAGTTTATTTGGGCTTGGATCTCATGACAGCAAACAAAAGAGTTGTGCTAGCAGTACAAAGCAGAAGCATGAAGAAAGATCTAAGACTAAAAGCAAAACATTGGAAGACAAATGCCATTAAAATTCAGCTCTCTGTTGATAACATGGTGCATGGAGCCTTTCCATGGTAGTGAAGTGATTCATGTTCCAAGGTTCCCCCTGCAATTCTGATATATTGTAATACTCAAAAAGGGAAACAGTAATTCAAGCTAGATGGAAGATGCTAGATACCCCTGATATGTAAATCCCCAGTGATGGCACAGCAGTTAAATCTATCCATTAGCACCCCAAAGGAGATTATCTTGCTTATCCTCTTACTAATAGAAGAAAAATCATCACATCAGGCACTTCAGGAACAAAGAAACTGCATTACTGCTCTCAGTAGCCTCATTTCTAAAGTTATCTCAAATCTCATTAATCTGGATATTGAAAATCTATTCATCTTGGATAGTCATCCATTCGGCTTTGTCAGAGGAAGGTCTTGCCTCTAAAACCTCATTATTTTTTTTTTGAAAAAAGTAACTGAAGCAGGGGGTAGTGGTTATGTAGTAACATATAGCATATCTGGACCTGGCCAAGGTCTTTGACACTATTCCCCATGCAGGCACGTCAGACTTGTAAATCTGAAAACAAATCGTTAAGTTGTGCAGTGGATAGCTAACTGGTTGTCTGATGGTACTGCATAAAATGATACAGTTTGCTAGTATACAGTTGTTGATATAACCAATATAGGCTAAAGCAGATATAGTTAACTAACAAGTCACATTTACCAACACATTAGTGAGATACATAGGTTTAAACTGCAATTCAGATACAACAAACCGCTGACATTCAGCGCTAATCGGTGCCCTTAAAGCAGAACATTTGCATGGTGCATCTTCATTTTTTCTTAAATTGTGAGAGTTCTTCAAATTAAGTAAGTTGGGTAGGAAAAGTATTTGAAGAGGCTGCAACAATGTTTAAGAATTATTTTTTCACAGATAGCCCTGGAGAAATGTGGCCTGCAAAGTTTGCCAATAGGGGATTCATGTACTGTTAGCCTGTTGGTCATTGGTGGGCAGTGTCTTATCACTGAGGAGTTTGAATGTCAGCATGTTTAGCAACAAAGATGTTCTAGGAAGAACTGGAATGCAGTTAGACATGAATGCAGTGGTGCAATGATGCTCAGTTAAGTTGGCCATGTGAATACGTCTAAGAAATCTCATTTTCTTCTGTTTCAAATGCATTGTTATTTTGGCCTGAGAACAGGGAAATAATAGATAGGATGAATTCAAGCCTTGGGTGTAATACATGCAAGGCAATGGCCCAATAAGTCTGTTAGAATGTGAAATTTGTATGGCCTTTTAAGTTGCAGGGAATACTATTGTCATTGTTGAGGCTATATGGTTTTGAAAGCAGAATGGGTAACTTGGGTTGGCGGTTGGCATAATGGTTAAGGTGTTTACCTCACAAACACAAGGTATAGGGTTTGATTCTCACTTTTTCCATGTCTCTGATAGACAGAGGCAGATGGTAACTATGTCCAAACTAACCCCCCAACATAACCTTTATAAACTTCCTAACTAACATAACCTGATCCTTATAAACTGTCATGATACACAGAGACACAACTGGGCTGGGTTGGCCCTGGTGGTCATTAGCCTAGTATATATCTATGAACCTATGCCAGAACCATTGTGGTTAGAATTACAGATGCCATTTCTTAAAGCAAAAAAGTTACTAGTGGTGTACAACAGGGCTCAGTGTTAGGCCCTCTTATATTTGGTATCTATTTCTAAGGCTTTCAGGCCAACACTCTTGGCCTATGGTTAAGCATGTTTGCAGATGCTTGTGAATTGGGTGCTGTTATTTGGCATTTCATTGGCTCACAATTGCTCCAAAATGGGTTATATCATGTTAACAATTGGTGTAAGGACAACAGTCTTAAATTAAATGTGAAAAAAATGTAGCACAGTTTATTTTGTAAACAAAACATTTTCACTTACCATATAGGTGATACATTCCTCTAATCAGACACTGTTGTAAGGGATCTTATCATGTGACAATTATGTCTCCTCAGTAGTTCAGAAAGCCTTCTATCTGGCTCATCTGATTTCCAAGAGCATCTCCAATAGATCAAAGAATTCTTAATTCCCCTTACTTGTATTTCATCAGACTCGTTATTAGATATAATGCACTTTTTGGCATGTATTTTGTCTAAATGCATCACTCAGCTTGAGAAGCCTCAGAGATTCCTAACAAAAAAGAGCAGCGGCTTCAGAAATCATAGTTATCAAGACGGAATGTCAACCCTCTCTTTGTATGTAGTCTCTTATAGTCTCTTCCATGGAGATCCATTTCTAACCTGTTGAGCCACGAATGATCCAACACTGTCTGACCTTCTACTCTTTCACAGAACAGATGGTACCTCAAATACCTAGTGAAAGAAAGCAAACCTTCATCAAAAGATAAATAGACACATTGGCATGATATATTCACATCCCGATGTATCCTTTTTCTTTAAAACTGGTGGTATTTCCCCTGTAGAATACCTCTGTGCTTAGGGACTTTTCAAAAGTAAACATTCTTCAGTTACCTGATGACCAAAATAAATTTCTCTGTAATCCTCCTTCAGTGGAACTCATTGCTAAAGCTACTACCTATGCCTTTGACTTCTACTCCCACTTCAGTAGTTGTTTTGATAAGCCTGTCAATGATTAAAATATAATTTCATTATTTTAGCATGTCTCCTCAAGTAAGATGCCTTACAAAGAGCATTCTGGTATATGTATATATATATATATATATATATATATATATATATATATATATATATATATACTTTCCCTTTATAATCTTAAAATACTGAAATCTCAAATTTCAGTATCTCAAGACCATTAAGGTGAATTTTTAAGATAGCGAAAGTGCATAATCGTGAATTCAAATATCTTGAATTCGCTGTTATGCTTTACGCTTTGATACGTCCGGTGTTTTGTGTGGATGGTGTACTGTGTCGTGTGTGGATTTAGGTGTGATTTGAGGTAAGTGAGTATTTTGTAAGGGTTTTGGATGGGAGTTTGAATGTATGTGAGTGTGTAAATTGTATGTGTGGGTTAGGATAGGCAGGTGAAAGTATGAGTGTGTAAGTGTTGGATGTGTTGGTGTTTGTATATGTGTGATATGTGTGTGTGTGTGTGTGTGTGTGTGTGTGTGTGTGTGTGTGTGTGTGTGTGTGTGTGTGTGTGTGTGCGCGAGGGACTGTGGAATATCTGGGTGTGAGTTTGCTGTCTTTTCCTGTTTGTCCGATCTCGGAGTTAGTATATATAAGTAGGGGGGTGTGGGGGTGCAGGTGGGCTTGCCCCCCTGCTTATATGTAGTGTAGGTATGTTGATTTGTGTTGTTGTGTTTGTGTATGTAGTGTGGGTAGTTTAGCATATGTGTTGTGTGGTGTGTGGAGTGTATATGTTCGCAATTTTGTATTTTTTGAACATTTGCCTTTATGGTTTTGAGATACTGAAATTCAAGAATGAAATTCGCGATTTCAGTATTTTGAGATTATAAAGGGGAACTATATATATATATATATCTATATATATCTATATATCTATATATATATATATATATATATATATATATATATATATATATATATATATATATATATATATATATATATATATATATATATATATATGTATATACACATATATATATATATTATAGGATCATTTTAGCAGGCTGAAGATAAATCAAGCTACATTTCTCTTAATTCAGTAGCTTGAAAGTGTAACTTGCTATTTTCCTGTAGTGCAGTATGGAAAAGGGAAGTAGCAATTTAAGAAGGACTTCAGACTTTAGGTTTAACTCATTCTCTCCTGTACAGCTCTTTTGCGTGCATACCTTTAACTTCCAGTGGGTGTGGCTTGAGCCTTTCAAAAATGAAGTTAATCACCTTACAGTTCAAAGTAATATTTATATTTCTGAAACCATAAGTGTTACTAGAAAACTGTACATGGCAAACTATTCAGGATAAATAAATGTTTACATTAGTGGCATTCATTCAGTTTGATGCTTTAAACTGGATTTTATAAGCCAAGATAAAGGCAGTGAATATTCATTTTGTAATGTTGTATAAACAGCTTAAGATATCTCAGTAAACATTCAGGCAAGACACACACTGCCAGCACGATTTTCTTCATACAGCTGTCAGCTTTCATGTGAGGCTATGCAGTTCTGTCTGTGTTATCTGAATTTTGAGATATTTAGAGAAATATGAAAGTGATTACAATACAAATAAGCAGTATATAAATAACATTCAATATCTCTTTAGCTGCATTAGGCAGAAGTCAGATATCAGTGCAGTTGTGTTTGCCATCATGTATGCTTTAAGATGAAATCTTCTGATACCTTACATGTAGCATGGTTTTGGAATTATTAATACAAATATGAATAAGCAATATTTGACGCCTAGGGGTATCTGTAGGAGATAAGTGCAGAAACACCTGGAGGCGCACTCTGCTGTACTGACTTAAGAAATGTTGGTGTTGTTATAAAGTCTCTGTAAGGAGGGCTTGAGGGCTTACTCCTGACTTCTTTGGTCTTTTTTCCCCAATTTTAGGAAGTTTTAGTTAAAATAGCTTCAGTATACTGCTATTCTGCAAAAAAGCATTTCTTCTGTTTTACTAGACTGGTGGATTTTCTTACATTTAAACATGAAGCACATCCTAGTTGTAACAGATGTTTAGTTGACCGAGAGTATAATAAGGAATAAGCATGTAAATTATATCTGAATTATTCAGAATAGCTGACATGATTGCATTGATCGGTCATATGCATATTTTTTGATTAGCATAAAATCTTGCATTATATAACATCACTCTGTTTAGTCTCTGAAGCAGTTTTATTTTAACATTAATGTTTCAGGAGTGATTTTACGAATACACATCCTTTTGTGCTATGTTCCTTTTCCATGTGGCATAAGCGAAGTTTAAGTTTCTGGGTTTTTTTTTTTTTTTTTTTTTTTTGTATTTTAGTGTCAGTACAATGTAATTTGCTTCTGAAACATTTAGTTTCAACAAATTCTCCTTAGGATAACTACAGGCATATTATAATACACAGCAGATTTGGAAAAGATCTTTTAAAATCATATAAAATTATATGATTTCATATTCTTCAGGATGGCTAGCAGTACTTAGATACTTTTGCTTTCCATTTATCTCAGTCAGTGTAATACCTAATTAGATATAAAAGAGCACCCCCAAATTAAGTACAGCCTGCATACTAGTTTTGAAGTTTCCAGTATACCATATCTTGGTCACAATCGCAGTGTTCACATCACTTGTCTTTGTTAGAGTTACCTGATCTGATATTTCATTATTAACCACGGCTCTCTGTTATCTTCTCCTCCTTGTTTCTTCTAGTTTACATTTCATTTCTTCAAACATTTGTTTTTCCTTTTCTTTCCATTTTCCTCTGACTATATCCCCGATTCATAAAACTTCATACTGGCATAATAGCTCTGCTGGGAGGACAGTCTGATTATTCACTGTGGCATGATAGTTCTGCTGGAAGACAGTAGTGGATTATAATAGGAGATTCATGTGGCCTTCTGGGGCATTTGACTTCAGGGAGGACAATGGGTGGCTACTCAATTTATTGCCCACTCACTGCCTCAGGATGTTGCTTTCTTCTATTTTCTTTAAGCACTTGGTCCTTGGTCTGTTTTATATATATGCTCCCACCGCACACATTTTTAGGATCATGCTTAAATGCATGTGTCCTTTAGCATTCACATTCCTGATTGTTTTAAATTACATTTCCTTTGCAACACAGCAGCATTTGTTTGAGCATGTTTTGAATTTGTAGTTTTAAACATTTTTTTCCAATAAGTAGTAAAATAAAATGCATTAACCAATAATGATGAAATTACCTCTTTTAGGAGATTTCAACCATAACCTATACTCAACTTCAGCCACTTTATTGACACAGTGCATGTCTGCTTGTGGTGCAAATGGCCACAGTAACTTATTCTATTTTGCTTTACATAAATGCACACTAGTCCTGCAAAGGCAGACTAATGGCAGTCTAACTTTATCAGCTCAGCAGGGTCAGTCATTTCTATCCATAACATCCCCCAAATTCAGCAATTATTGCTACATTGTTGACTTAATCCTTCTCAGATGTATGTGTCAAAAAATTAGTAAATATAATAATAACTAAAGCATATTTCAAATTTGTTTCACACAAACACATAGTAGCCATAGTAAAGTATTCAAGCTTAATTTGCATACATATGCAGTCTAGTCCTGGAAAGCCGGACTAAAGACTGTTTGATTGCTTAGAACTTAAAGATGATAAGAGCATCAGTGACTTTCCCAGTAATCAAATGGCAATAAATATATCAATACATAAATGTCCTTCAATTCACAGATAGCCTCCCACTGCCACCAGCAGTTATAACCACTTTGTTGACTATGTACACCCATTATTGCTATGAAGAAACAAATTACATGTACTTTATTGGTAGCTTTGGATGAACTGCATGAAATTATGTAAAAATCACTAACATCATAGCATAAGAACCTCCTCAAGTATAGCACAGTTTAAATAGGAACATATCTGTGATGATAGTATAAGAAATATTAACCACTTGATAACATATGGTAAGTCAATATGCACAATCACTGCAGAAGTAAAAGTCATGTCAATAATTCCACATTAAATAGAACACTAATGCAGATGTTCCTGTTGGCAAACAGCTTTACATTTCAGTGCTTCATCTACAAAACCCAGTGTCTGCTGCCCTTGAAGAATAAATGACCTACATTGCATTAAAACATTCCTTTACTGGATTAGCTATTGGGCATGGCTGGCAAAGAAATAACCACATGTTCATAAGTAGTTACTACGCATGCAGTCAAGGAAACTATTAAGGAGCCTAGCCCAAAATTCCAATTGCCCCAGTCACTGTCTGGTTGGTTATGTGACTTGGTCTAGTTCAGAAAGTAGGTAAAGGAAGGTTGAAAGGCTCAAAACCTGCACCCTTGGTACAGAAAGCAACTCATTAACAAGTCAGAGCTTCAGATGTTGATCATATTGACCACTGCTACAGTAGCCTTAGCTATATGGGTTATATCCTGTTAAGGATGTAACAGCCAGACAACTTCCAAAACTTGAGAGCACCTTCCAGGCACCCAAACTGTCTGACAGCTCAAGCTGAGCTGACTAAAAGACATGTTTGGGTGCCAAGTCCTTCAGAGCTTTACTACCACCAGACAGAGTACTCCTCTGCAGACTTTTGAGGATCAGTGGAGGGCTAATGCTGTTTCATTACTGGGCAGACAAGTTTCCTTTGGGGGGGAAACACTTCCACTCTATATTTTTTGTTTATTATTTATACTTTCATCTTCAGGAAAGTTATTTTAACGATAGGAGTTTCTGTTTTAATGGGCTGTCATGAGACTATGTTGCACTTTTAAACAGGAGTGCTCTTTTTTCCAGTCAGTTTAAAAGTTATTTAAACTAATTGAAAACCATTTTTCTATGAAGAAATTATGTTTATTTCACTTTGTGGGGCTAACAGTGATTTAAACTGCTTTTTACTGTGGTTGTCTTTGAGAAAAGTAACTGTTAAAGACTTTTGGGTATTACTGGTATTCACCCCTTGTGTACCTCAGGAAAGAGGCATGATTTTCAACTTGACCATGGAATATTCTATTAGTCCCATGTTTGATTCAGTTTCTAGCCATAAAAAGAAAAAGTTAAGCAGACAGCTTTTGCTTCACAGCAGGTTAGCAATTTGTCTCAGCCACAGGTGGGTGACTGTGCTGTGGCCATTAGTTTTGCCTCACACCACTCATCTTTTACCACAGATCCCTCTGGTGTACCATCTACAGTCAGTATAGACCAGGAATTATATACTTCCTCTGCAGCTGTTGGAGTCCCCTCAGTGGGCAAGGGAGAGTCACTCTTGTCAGTGCTGGGAGAGGGAACATGAAAGCTTCCCTGTTTTGTCAGCATGTTGTGCCATCCTGGAGTAAGCTGCTGCTGCTGCTGCCTTGTCAGAAAGAAAAGGAAGACTAAGCATGTATCTACTCCTCCTCAAATTTCCTTAAACAGGAGTAGTTTTCTGGGTCTGACTCAGGGTTTAATTCAGGCTATTGCTCCTTCTTGTAAAGTAGTTTATTGTAAAAGAAAGGGGGATGCCCCCCCTTCTGAAGAGAATCAAGATTCTGAATCTGGACAGGAGGACGTAGGGACAGAAACAGGGTTTCCTCCTCAGAATTCTGATTCAGATTCAAAGGAGAGCTCAGTTTCAGACTCTCCCATTGAGGCAGGTTCTCTTTCTCTAAGACTTTTTCTGGAATGTGCCAGTATTTTCACTGAGAGAACCCTGAGGTTTCTCAGTTCCTTAGAAAATACTATGAGCAGTGGCGGCTCGTGCTATCGGACTGCAGAACTGCAGCCCTCCCAGGAAAAAGATGGAAGTGTAGTTGGCATTTCATTTGCCATAAAAAATATTTCCATTATTTTGTGTTTTAATTAACCTACACAGCAGTATGATAAGTCCGCAAAGTCCCAGAACTCGAACTGCACATGCTTGTCGAGTTCCGTTTTTTTTTTTTTTTTTAACAACGAACGTAGTATACTATCTGACTGCTGTAAAAGGCAGTCCAGATTAAAGAAAAAGCATTAGTGTGATGCCCAGAAGTCTATAAGGTTTAAACCATTTAACCACACCGTAAATTAGAAGGGGGTTTGGACTTCCACGTCTGCAGGCACGTACGTGACATGGATGGCTGTATTGCTACTGATTGGTTCTCGGTCTCTTCTCAAAAAAAAGAGCGAGAAACAATCAGTAGCACTAGCACAGTAGTACTTACTGTACTTGTCTTGTTTGTTTGGGACCGTTGGATTTAGTGGATTATTATACTGGCGTTGTCGTTGGTGGTACTTGAAGCAAGTTTATTTTTTTTGTCTTGGGCCTTGGCTAAGGGCTTGGCTTGCACTGCACTGCAGTCAGAGAGACCAGAGAGGAAAAGAAGAAGACAAGTGTGAGATACATAAAACTGAGGTAGGTGCTGGAATCAGCTCTGTACCCTTGAGGTTTTTTTTTTTTTTTTTTGCTGTAAAGGTAACCTAAAACAACGCGAAGCACACTAATACCAGTTCCGGAATGAAAAACACAGAATGAAGTCCAAAGATAACTCACTTGATTATTAATCAAGTGAGTTATCTTCTCTTCGGACTACATGTGGCCGTTTTTCCATCCGGAATTGGTATTAGTGTGCTTCGTTTTGTTATATTATATTTGAGAAAGGTAGGTTAAGTACTGCAGTTACAAGAGATCCCACCAAATTGCGTGAATGACATTTCAGAAGGCTTACACAGAGAAACAGCTTTCTCACAGCTATACAGTGACAGTGTTTAAATAATGCTTTTCTTATAAGTTTTTGATGTTAGCCTTTCTAGTCTTGCAGGTGTTGTTCTACAGCCTGGTGTTCTTGTTAGGATCTGTAGACTGTAATCCATAGACGGCAATCAAAATGAAACTGCTTAGCGGTACATGTTCTGAAATCATGCATTGCTAACTGGCTTGTTGTGGCTCTTTGGTTCTAAACTGTATAGCTAGGAGCTAGCCTAAGCAGAACTGAATGTCTTAACAAAAGTGTATATATAATGCCCCCCCCCCCCCATGTGGACAGCATATATCATATTATTTGGTGAACCAAGTGGATCAGTATATTTATGAAAAAAGATGGCTGGCATCACTACACCTTGTTAATTGCAAAATGAATGAAGTTCCATATGATCAAATTCAACTTTCTGACGATTTTTAGCTTCTAATCACTGATTCCTGTGCAAGCTGACAGTGATTTTGTTTATTTTACAAAGTTCTCTTTAATGTTTGTGGAGTTGAAATATACATTTGTGAAATATATATTAAGGGCTGCCCCCCCCCCAAAAATAAATAAATAAAAAAAACCTTTTGATAGAATTTTCATTGATTTATTATCATGACAATTAAACTCAGCAACTACAGTCCTCATCATGTTGGAATCTGAGGACTCAGAGGTGATAAAAGGAAATCAATTTTTGATTGTTTCCTGATGCAGTGAAAAATCTTTGCTCAGTGTCGTAAGCAGTGAACATTTTCTCTGATGAGGTTACACTTACTCATGGTCTAATATGAATACAATGTGACATCCTGGGAGACTTATTACTGAACATTTTAAGGTTAGGAGCCCAAAATTAAAAGCAACAGTTGTAGGGGGTAGAAGTTCTACAGCCTAAATTTGAAAGCAGATCCCTGTGTTCCACTGTTTTCAAAGTACTTGTCAGCTTTACCCAGACATAAACATTCTGTTTAAATTATTTGTCACTGATCTGGCTTTAACATGAATTTTGTTGCTCACCCAGGTTTTGCTTCCTAACCTTGTTATCATCAGTTTTATAATGGGAGCTAAGGAGAGTTGGGTAGGTGTATTTGTAAACATCCAAATGTCTTGCCTGCAAATGCATTTAGTTTCAAGTGGTTATATCATTGTTTGCATTATTAGATTGATGTTAACGTGGAGTTTCCAAAGTACTGTTTCGTCCATGTGATGTTCATGTTCTACAACCTCTGAAATAATGCATAAGATTATTTAGAAAGCTTATTGATTCTGTGCACATTAAACCTAACCTCATACTATTATCCACATTTTCATGTTAGTAAAATACAGTATAAAAAGGGTAATAAGCAGGCAAGACAGTTGTGCAATAGGACATTGGTGCACAGGCAATGTAGGGCTGGGAGGGATGAAAGGGGAAAGTAAAAAAAGCATTTCACCTGCAGCTTCTGTGTGTCCCTAAATCTATGACTGATTGACACCACTCAGTTAACGTGCCATAAAAAACATTCATCAAAATACATTGTGTCTGGCACCAGAAGGATAACAATATTATAAAAACAATATTATCCACTGTTCTTTGCAACTGGCATCAATCATGTAAACTTAGTTTGCTTTGAAATTACCCAGGCTTTTCATTGTTTGCATGGAAAGCACTATCTTAGCAGTTTTTTCAGCACTGTAATCTCATTGCTTGTGTCATTGTTTTTTGTGGAGACTAAAATAGCCTTGTGTATGTGGTTGAACTAAACACATTTCACAGGAAGAAATCTCTCAGTACACAACACTGAAAGAAGCTGTTGAACTTTTGTGATGGCTTACACTGTTGCTTTGTTACTTTTGATGGGAAAGAAAGAAGATGGTTGTATAAGCTTGAAGGACAAAATGCAATCAAGGGGAACACCTTGGGTTTTACCAGGCATTGTTCCAATGATATGCCACTGTTTTATTCTGTTGTAGCTTGTTTCCGCCTTCCTCCACAATCTAGAAATGCTGTGATGGCAAAATGCACTGGGAACCTTGCCACAGGCGATCTGCAGTACTTTATTTATTGAAGCTATGTAGGGTTCATTTTAGCTTCTCAAAATCATGCTTAATAATGTTTGCATTAGAGAAATTGTGTTTGGTGAGCACTGGAGGGACTTAAAGCATTCTGACCTTGGCAGGGTTTGTGTTACGCTTCATAACTGGTGCTTTTCGTATGCCTTGCAATATGAATTGAATTTCTCTGTCTGTTGTAAAGACAGGGAAGCACATTCCTAGCTGGATTTCCATTCAGGTATTAAAAATGATGCATAGCCTGATGTTGTTACATGCGGACTCCACACAGAAGGCACCCCAGCGGAGAGTCGAATGAGAGAACTTCTTGCTGTGAGGTGACAACTCTAACTGCTGTACCATTGCACTGCCCACAGCATTTGGGACTACAGAGTTTTCTTCAGCAAGTTTACTGCTGGTTTTTTATTTATTTCTATTGTTATTATGTTTGCTTTCAATACTGTTAAGCAAAGTGAACTTCTAAAGCAGACACCAGCTTTATCTCTGGAATGAGCAGAGATCACTTCTTTGTCCGGCAAGCACAGTCCTATATATATATATATATATATATATATATATATATATATATATATATATATATATATATATATTATGTTAAGTGACTGTCCTTACAAATCTGCTTGTTAAAAGATGCAGAAAATGAATACTAAAACTGCCATTTTCTTGTAAGTAAAAATAAAAGCTGTTTTCTGCAGTTGCAGTGAAGGGCTTAAGATTTAACTGTTAACTCAGAAAAGGTTATTAACCTATAGTTGGAATCTTCTCATGTAAAATTTAAAACATATATGTTTATTTTGCTCAAAGACTTAACAGTAGTAGTTTATTAATTTCATTTTGTTTTATGGTGATGTAAATTTAAATTTAAAATTATATATTTATTTGGCTCCTAGATGTAAGCCACAGTGGTACAGTGGTAGCGTTGTTGCCTCACAGCAAGGGGTTCTCCTGTTCGATTTTCAGTTGAAGTGCTTTCTGAATGGAGTCTGCATGTCCTCCCCCCCGGTCGAGTTGCCTCCGAAAGACATGCGTAAATGGTTGGGTGTCGGGCTGGCAACTCGGCCCCATAAAAATCTACTGCTAATCATTAGTGGACCGGAGTGCTGCTGTGGTGACCCCTAACTGGGAAAAGCCAAAAAGACAAACAATATATGAATGGCAGGTGTGTACCCAAGAAGACAATGCTGTAATTAAATCAAAAGCTGCTTCCACAAAGTATTAGTTTAAAGGTGTGCACACTTATGCACCCAATTTATTGGAATATGTTTTTTTTATTTTTTATATTTTCCCCTAACAGATTTGTTTGTTTTTCAATTGAATAGGTCACATTAAAGATGGGAAACATTTTGAAATGATTTATTGTGGTCACACTTTTTTTTATATCACAAAAAACTAGCACTGTACCAGGGGTGTGTTCCCTTTTTTATATCCACAATATATATATATATATATATATATATATATATATATATATATATATATATATATATATATATATATATATATATATATATATATATATCAGCTGAAAACACATACTTTGTGTTCAGCTCCTTTTGACAGTTTCTTTTTAATGTCTGGAAAAAAGCCATTTGGATAAATACAGAAAAGACCATTTTATCAGTGCATTTAAATGTATCTGAAAAGTACCACACTTAAAACATTTAAACTTTTATGTCCAGAATTAGGGACAGAGCAAACACAGAATTGGGGGAAAAGCCACAAATCTGGAAAATATATTTACTTATATTTTCTTAAAATCATTTCTACCTAATGAAAGATAAAGCCAAGTTCTTAACACATAGGTTCATAGGTTCATAGGTTCATACTAGGCTATCTGCCCGAGGGCATTTACAAGCCTAGCCCATCGTTTTGTGGCTTACGCCACCCCTTTAGTATGGGGAACTATACCCATTATTTTGCTGTGCCTCTGTCGAGCAGTGACACTGAGGTAATCCCTGGGGTATATCTGCGATCTCCCATCCATTGGTCAAGATTTCTCTTGAACAAGGCCAGCGAGGTGCTCTGCCTCACATGTACCGGGATTTTGTTCCACAGCATAGGGAGTCTTTGGGTGATGAATCTATCCCTCCAGCATGTCCTATTAATAGCCGTGTCGAGGTTTAAGTCTCCGCCCTTGTGGCTCTGATGGATCTAGATTTTTGAGGTGAAGCATATTCATCAAATCTGGGTTTGACATGGCCTTGTATGTTAGGCAAAGGTCACCTCTGAGCAAGCGGTGGCGACTGAATAGAGCTGGAGTTCTTTCAGTCGGGCAGCATAGGACAGATTTTTGAGACCCTTTATCCTTTTGGTGAGGAACTTTTGTGGCCTCTCCAGCTGCTGCAAGTGTCGGGTCAGATACATTCTGAATGGGGCATTGTACTCAATCATTGGTCTGATGAGTGATGAGTAAAGGGAGACTATGACTTCCCTTGATCTAGATGAGAATCCCTTCATGATAAGGTGGGCAATGTAGAAGGTCCTCCTAACTACCTTAGCTACATGGGTGTCGAATGATAGACTACTATCAACCTGGGTCCCCAGGTCCCTGATAACTTCTTCTGTGCTCAGTGGATTGCCACCTATTTGGTAGCTAGGGGTAACCTTGTTTTTCCCGAAGGGTATGACTATGCATTTTTTGGTATTTAACTTTAGGCCGTGGCTCTGGCACCAGTTATCCGTTTCTGCGAGACCCTTCTGAAGGATATCTGTGTCAGAAGTGTTTTCTACTATGGCGCCCAGTTTGCAGTCATCTGCAAACTTTGTCAGCCATAACCCTCCTGTGTTTGCTTGTACTTCGGAAAAGTAGATGCCAAACAAGAGTGGGCCCAGGACTGAGCCCTGTGGGACACCACTTGTGACAGGCTTTGAGTCTGACATGGCACCAGCAACTCTGACCCTGTGGGTTCTGTCACTCAGCCAGTTTGCAACCCATCTTGTGATGTATGGGTTAACATTTAAGCTGATGAGTTTTTCAATGATACCCGAGTGGGGTATTGTATCGAAGGCCTTAGCCAGATCGAGGTAGGCTGTATGGACTGCCTTTCCCTCATTGATGGCTTTGGTGACTGTTTCAAAAAAGTCAACCAAGTTTAAAAGGCATGATCTGCCTTTGACAAAGTCAAACTGGGTTGGATCCAAAGTCTGCAAATTCCCTATGTCTTTATTTATGAGGTCCATTATGATCCTCTCCATGGCTTTGCAGACAAGGCTTGTCAAGCTAATGGGCCGGTAATTTCCAGGGTCGGTGGAGGCACCGCCTTTGTGAAGTGGGACCACAGTTGCAGTGCGCCACTCCCTGGGTACGTATCCAGAGGTAAGACTTTGATTAAACAGCTGCCCTAGCTGTGGGTTTAATTCCTCATTGAGTTCATGGAGCACACAGCCGGGGACACCATCAGGTCCCATGGTTGCTGTGTTTTTTGCCTTGGAGAGAGCAGTTCTCACTTGGGCGCTGGAGATGTTTGCGGGACTGCAATCGTTTGGTATAGATATCTCTCCTTTTGGGGGGGAGGGGGAGAAGTTTGCACTGAACCTGTCAGCCAGTATGTTGGCAATGTCTGTAGGATCAGTAATCTTCACATCATTTTGAACTAGTTCTGAGCATATCTGGGAGTTTCCTCCTAGGTTTCTAACATAGCTAAAGAAGGCCTTATGATTGTCTTTTGAGTCTTTAGCTATTTTTCTCTCGAAATTTGCTTTGGATGATTTTATGAGAGCTCTTAGTTTTTTACTTATAGTGATCAAGGGTGTCTTACCTTTTAAGGATTTTGCTCTATCTTGTAGTAGCTTCCTCCTTTTGTTGTAGAGTTTGTTTATGGCTGGGGTCCACCAGACTGGACGCTTGCCTTTGGTACAAAGAGTCTTTGTTTTGCTTGGGATTGCCTTATCCATGCAGTCCTGCAGGTGCTGGTAGAAGGCATTTGTAAGTGATTCAGCGGCTTGAGTACTGTTTTCCTCTGGCTCGGGGGCCTTAAAGGAGACCACACTAGTCTTTAGAAGTGTGAAGTCGGCTTTTGAAAAGTTCTTTACTGTGGTCTTTTTTATTTCAGGTGGGGTGGGATGAGGACCTCCAGTGAGATTAGTTTGTGATCTGATCTCACCAGTGAGGGGTATACTTCCGGTGTTGAACATTGTGCTCCCATGTTCGTGATGATGAGATCAAGTATGTTATCTCCTCTTGTGGGGATGGTGACTAGTTGTTCCATGGCATTTGAGTTTATGAATTCCAGGAACTTTTGGGCTAGGGTGTTTGGGCTTGAGTAGTGTTCCCAGTCTATATTAGGGTAATTGAAGTCACCAAGTATGATGGTGTTTGGTGATACATTTATCCCCTCTAGTGTTTTCAGGAAGGCCATGTGAGGTTCCTGAGTTTGTGAGGGTGGCCTGTAACATGCTACAATTTGCAGAGCAGTCTTGCCTATGGTTAATTGCACCTGGATGGTCTCTGATGCATCGTGCGTTGCCACCAGTCTTGAGGTGTGGGTGTCCTTGATGAATATGGATACCCCCCCCTCCTTTCTTGGTATTGTCCGGATTTTGGGGGAGGAACGCATGATATGAGGTAAAACCTGATAGCGCTGGGGTGCTCTCAGGAGCCTTGAACCAGGTTTCTGTCACAGCACAGACATCGATGTTCTCCATACTGAGAAGGGCCTCGAGTGCGTGCATTTTGAGATTTAGACTTCTGGCATTGAGCAGCATTACCCTTAGTTTTTCCTTTTTGTGTTCTAGGGTGGTAGGTTTAGAATTTGAGCCTTGCCTAAAAAGGCACTATGGGGTGGCAAGAGCCTTTGCCAATATCCGGAATCCCAGGGTGACAGGTGCAAGCCATCCCTTGAAGCAGCGTGGCTTGTCCAGCATGTCATCCCAGGCAGACAGATACTGGATCCCCTTTGAATGACACCAGTGTTTAAGCCAATTGTTAAAGCTGATCATCTTATCTCTGTATTGTGGTATCATTCTTGGTGAAGGTAGGATACTGCTCAAGGTCAGGGTCATACCTGCCTGGGCTACATAATCAGAGAGCTCCTCAATGTCTCTTTTCATGTAGTCCAAGGAGGTACACATAACTCCTAACAGGAAGATCGGAAAGAATAAAGAGGACACCAAGTGAATAATTAACTATATCCTGCAATGGTTTAATACACCCCAGTGAATCATGCTAGCTTCAGGCGACATCTGCCAAAACAATACTGAGGTTATTTAGATAATCATTCATTTGTGCCTTTTTCAGGGAAGACCCACTTCAGATGGCACCAACTTTTATCTCTTGTGTACTCTGCATCCTTCCTGTAAAAGATTATACACAGTGTTAAGAGCTGGATTAATAGGTAACTACCCTTATTTGATGCTGGAAGATCAGAAGGCTGTGGATTCTATTCCCACCCCAAAATAGCAGCCCAAACTAAATGGCTTTTTAAGTCATAAAATGATTTCACACTCTTGAACAAAAGTTGGAGATGAATGTCTAAGATGATGAATACCTTGCTGATCCCAGCAGGAAGATAGGACTGATTATAAAAGTTTTATGACAGGGCAGGGTACACACCTACACTGAGGATTAATGTTCCATATGTTTCTTTTAGTGTACTTTGTTGTGATCATATTTACTGTACCTTCCTAGATAATAGCAGCAGTAAGCAGTTGTGACACATTTATTTAAAACAGCTGTTGATGTGCTTCTTCTTAACAAAGGGCCTGAATGTGTTTAAGACCATAAAGAGAAGGATTAGTGTGTCTTTGTGTGTGTGTGTGTGTGTGTGTGTGTGTGTGCGTGTGTGTGTGTGTGTGTGTGTGTGTATTTAAAAGAAATAAACTTTTATTAGTAATAAGTGTTTATATTTTTCTTATTTGATGTACTCTTAACATTTTTCCCAGAACAAGAGGTCTGAGTGTAGTAGTATTTCGGGGGCTGGCACGACCACTGCAGTTCTATTTTTTTAGCAGTATTGTCTGTGGGCACCTAAAATTATAAGAAAATGAAAAACATAAGATTAATGTTTTTAGCTAGGGTAGAATGCTCGGGCTTACATTACTTCTTCTTATTTCAGCTTTTTCCCGGTTAGGGGTTGCCACAGTGGATTACTGTCTACTCATGATTGGCAGTGGAGTTTTACAGTGTCGAGTTGCTAGTCTGACGCCCAACCTTCCACAGAAGGCACACACATGCACGCACTCACACCTAGGGCCAATTTAGTGTGTCCAATCCACCTACAGCATGTCTTTGGGATGTGGGAGGAAACCGGAGCACCCGGAGGAAAACCACGCGACCACAGGGAGGACATGCAGACTCTGCACTGAACTGGACAACCTCTTGCTGTGAGGTGGCAATGCTAACCGCTGCACCACCGTGGCCGCCCCTTGGGCTTACATTACAATAATCTAAAAATAAATAAGCAGGAAGCATACCGGACACATACATTGTGTTGTTAAATCAGTATCTGTGGTACTTCAGAATCAGACTCAGTACATGTAAAATGGAATGCCTGGAATATCATTTCTGTTTATTGGTCCGGGACAGGTACTCTAAGTTAGATTTTCTTAAGCTTTTTGGTTCTGCTCCATATGCGTCCTCCTTTTCTGGAAAATTACATAATTGCTTAAAATATTTTGTACATAGAAATAAAGAAATTACTGCATTTGAGTGTTTGGCTGTGACAATGGTTACATTATGATGGTATTTTTTATGTCTGTTGGGGGATTTTGTATCATTCGTGTGCCAGAAATAGGTCTCTGAAATAATAGCCTGTAGTTTACATGCACAGAAATCAATAGCATTAAACGCTACTTGTCTACACACACACACACACACACACACACACACACACACACACACACACACACACACACATACACACACACACACACACACACACTCACTTCACTTGGTGGTGGCAGTGAGTGTAAGATCACAAGTTCTTGGCTATTGAGATGTGAAAGAAATACAATAATGTAACCATGGAGGCTGGCAGCAGTTTCTCTGGGTAGGCAGTGAGTTGGACTGGGGGGCAATGCCTATGTGTGAACAGCTGCAGTTCTGTTTTGCTTTGCAAGAGTAATGCTGATTTCACTGAAGTAAGATCGACCACAAGTTCTGAAATCTGACTATGCTTTATGTGTGTGTGTGTGTGTGGGGGTTGTATACTCACCTTCATGACAGTGTCTTTTTTTTTTTTTGTGCCTTTAACCTGACAAGATCAAGTTGTATACTATGGTTGGGGCTGTGTGTGACTGGAACAAATGGCCCTTATGCTTACTGTTTTTTAAGTCTAGCTTTGCAAAAGTATAATGTCTCTACTTTAAGATGAATGTACAATAATTAGCAAGCTTGAGTAGTTCATGCATGTTTCATATCTGTTCATTCTCTATACTGAATGTTTATTTAATATGTTGAGCTTTTTTTCCTGGGCATTATTGACAATGACAAGGGTTTTTTTGTTTTATAAAACAGTGTTGCATTGTGGAAACTCAAGTAAATAAAAGTAAGATACATGAAATGCACTTGATGACAGAAGCATTAGTCACAGCTTGTAAGTATGCAACGCAGCTGTTACTGTTTGTACTATAATCCTGACATGTAAAAGGCAGCTACTTTACTTAGGTAATGGGGGTGTTTGTGAATTCATTGAGGTGATTGGCCTTGTTTACTGTCTAAATTATGGCTTTGCAAGATAACTGTTTATTTGGGTGAAGTCAGCTGTTGTGCAAGCCTGTAACTGTTGTTTCTCTGCAACAGACTAAATTAATCAAGCCATTAATATTTTCATTTTAATCCAGGCAGGGTCAGCATATATTTTAGGTTGGTAATTGATATGATGGCTGTTTGTGGATGAAATGTTTGGCACTGTAGTTTTGGAGCTGTTTGGAAATGAAATGAAATAATTGGCCCCACTACTAACTGTTAAGACTGCAGTTGGATGGAGTGAGATGGACTGAGTACAAGTGCTGACCTCTGGATAATGTTTATGTAAAAGATGCAGTTACATTACTGTTTTGCTTTCTGATTTCAGAGGTTCAAGCCAGGTACTGTTGGGATGGGGGACTATCATGTCAGTGTGAGAATGAAATAACTGGCCATTTACTGTAATTCTGGCTTTGCAAAACTAATGTGTCTGAGGGAGTAAGCAATATAGGTTCATAGGTTGGTACTAGGCTATCGGCCCTAAGGCTTATACAAGCCTAGCCATAACAATTGCCCGGCTATTTCTTCCAACAGTATTTACTTCCTTGGACCTGTCTAGCAGGGTGACTGACATGATCCCTGGGGTGAATTTTCCATCTCCCATCCAGTCATCAAGGTTAAGAGGTGCTCTGCTTGACATGTACGGGCAGTCTATTCCAGAATCTGGGGAGTCTCTGGGTCAGAAACCGATCCCTCCAGCATGTTTTATTCATTGTAATGACAAGGTTTAGATTCTTGGAGTGTATCTCTCTGAGGGATTGGGATTTCTTTAAGTGTAGCATGTCCAACAGCTCTGGGTTTGACATGGCCTTGAGTATATGTGTGTGTAACAATGTGTGCTGTGTAGAGTATTCAGCATGCGCCATAGTGACTGAGCATTTATTTCATGTAAATTAGTAAGCATGTCCAGCATTGATCCCACTGCACCATAACCCCACCCCTTTTGTTGGCCACACCCATTTCCAATTGGCCCCACCCATTCAGCTGTCTCCTGCATCCCCCCTTTGATTTGAAGTCATCAGCAGCCACTGACTATGAGCTGTTATAGAAAATGCACCTATTCCTCCATTTCTTTCAGCTTTGGAGGATGTGTTTGCTACTGCCTGCAATTTTCTGAACAGTCTTCCGACTGCCTTTAAAAAGGTAGCTAGGATGTATAAAGTTCCTGAAATCTTTTTAGGTTTTATACATTCTTCACAAACTTGATCCAGCAGATATAACTTTAGTTAACCCTTCTGATGCTAAACACTTGAATATTTCCAATCTTACTCTGTGATAAGGATGGGAAGATTATTGATAAGTATGGGAAAAATGTGAATGTGATTGCAACTTTGATATACAGAACTTTGAATTGTCAGGCACAGACAATTTGCTCTGATTGTGAAACTATGAGTAATGTTTCATCTGCAGTTTCTTCTTGTGAGGAAAAATCTACATTAAATAACTTAATTTCTTCTATTGTCCAAGTCAGTACTCACACAGTTTGCATATGACTCTGTTGATATTTGTCCATACACACACACACACACACACACACACACACACACACACACACACACACACACACACACACACACGCACACAGTGTGTGTATGACTCTGTTGATTCTTCTTCAAGGGCTATAACCAGGAGGTTTGCATGGATTTAGTCTCAGAACCTCCCAGGTGATGTTAAAAATAAGATTTAAAATTTTTCTTTGGATAAAGATTTAGTTTTTGGTCCCTGTGCTGCAGAGGTAATAACAAAAAGTCTGATGACAGGAGTAAGCTGATACAGGAATCTCTAAGATTTTCATTCTTCCTTTTCCAAGTTTTTAAGGGATTCTCCAACTCCTCATCTAATTTTGGTAAGAAACAAAATAAAGTTTCATCATCATCATCATCATCATCATCATCATCATCATCATCATCATCATCCTCTTTCAGCTGTTCCCGTTAGGGGTCGCCACAGCGGATCATCTGTTTCCATTTCTTCCTGTCCTCTGCATCATGCTCTTTCACACCAACCACCTGCATGTCCTCTCTCACCACATCCATAAACCTCATCTTAGGCCTTCCTCTTTTCCTCTTACTTGGCAGCTCCATCCTTAGCATCATTTTCTCAATATACCCAACATCCCTCCTCACCACATGTCCAAACCAACGCAATCTCGCCTCTCTTGCTTTGTCTCCAAACTGTCCAACCTGAGCTGACCCACTAATATACTGATTCCTAATCCTGTCCATCCTAGTCACACCCAGTGCAAATCTTAACATCTTTAACTCTGCCATATCCAGCTCTGACTCCTGCCTTTTCGTCAATGCCACCGTCTCCAACCCATATAACATAGCTGGTCTCACTACCCTCTTGTAGACCTTCCCTTTCACTTTTACTGGTACCCGTCTGTCACAAATCACTCCTGACACTTTTCTCCACCGATTCCTCCCTGCCTGTACTCTCTTCTTCACCTCTCTTCCACACTTACCATTACTCTGGACTGTTGATCCCAAGTAATTAAACTCATCCACCTTTACCAACTCTACTCCCTGAAACCTCACCATTCCTCTACCCTCCCTCTCATTTACACACATATATTCTGTTTTAGCTCTGCTGACCTTCATTCCTCTCCTCTCTAAAGCAAATCTCCACCTCTCCAGGGTCTCCTCAACCTGTTCCCTACTCTCACTACATATCACAATGTCATCTGCAAACATCATAGTCCACGAGGCCTCCTGTCTAATCTCATCTGTCAACCTGTCCATCACCAGTGCAAGTAAGAAAGGGCTCAGAGCTGATCCTTGATGTAATCCCACCTCTACCTTAAACGTATCTGTCATTCCCACCACAGTCCTCACCAATGTCACACTACCCTTGTACATATCCTGTACCACTCTTACATACTTCTCTGCCACTCCTGACTTCCTCATACAATATTACAACTCCTCTCTAGGCACCCTGTCATATGCTTTCTCTAAGTCCACAAAGACACAATGCAACTCCTTCTGACCTTCTCTGTATTTCTCCAACAACACTCTCAGAGAAAATTTTGCATCTGTAGTGCTCTTTCCTGGCATGAAACCATACTGCTGATCACTAATCATCACCTCCCTTCTTAACCTAGCTTCCACTACTCTTTCCCATAACTTCAAGCTGTGACTGATCAATTTTATCCCTCTGTAGTTACTGCAGCTCTGCACATCACCCTTATTCTTAAAGATAGGTACCAAAACACTTTTTCTCCACTCCTCAGGCATCCTCTGACTTTCCAAAATTTCATTAAACAATCTGGTTAAAAATTCCACTGCCATTTCTCCTAAGCACCTCCATGCTTCCACTGGTATGTCATCTGGGCCAACAGCCTTACCATTCTTCATCCTCTTCATAGCTGTTCTTACTTCCTCCTTGCTAATCTGCTTCACTTCCTGATTCACTATCCCCACATCATCCAACCTTCTCTCTCTCTCTCATTCTCTTCATTCGTCAGCCTTCAAAGTACTCTTTCCATCTACTCAACACACTCTCCTCACTTGTGAGTAAGTTTCCCCTCACTGTCGTTTATCACCCTTACCTGCTGTACATCTTTCCCAGCTCTGTCCCTCTGTCTAGCCAATCGGTACAGGTCCTTTTCTCCCTCTTTAGTGTCCAATCTCTCATTCAACTCTCCATATGCCTTATCCTTAGCCTTTGCCACCTCTCTCTTTGCCATGCGCCTCATCTCCTTATACTCATGTCTACTGTCTTCATCTCTTTGACAATCCCACTTCTTCTTCGCCAGCCTCTTCCTCTGTATACTCTCCTGTACTTCCTCATTCCACCATCATGTCTCCTTGTCCTCCTTCCTCTGTCCAGATGTCACACCAAGCACCTTCCTAGCAGTCTCCCTTACTAGCTCTGCTGCAGTTACCCAGCTATTCGGTAACTCTTCATTGCCTCCCAGTGCCTGTCTTAACTCTTCCCTGAACTCCACCTCACAATCACCCTTTTTTAACTTCCACCATTTAATCCTTGGCACTGCTTTCACACTCCTCCTCCTCTTCTTGATCACCAACGTCATCCTACAGACCACCATTCAATGCTGCTTAACTACACTTTCCCCAGTCACCACTTTATAAACGGGTTCTGAAGATCATTCATTAATGTTACAGTTGGCAGTGGGAGAAAATTTCTCCTTTCCAGGGGAAAATTCCTCATCCTACAGACCAGAATCTTTTGTTTCCACCTGTCCTTCATCACATGCTATCCCACAGAGTGATAAAACCAGATCCCCCTTCACAGGTGGGAAAGGGGGTTTATTCAAGGATGTTTTTAAATTGTCAAAATAAGAAAGAAAGAAAGAAAGAAAGAAAGAAAAGAAAGTGCTTGCAGACTAGTTCTGGCTCTTTCTTTCCTAAACCAGTTTGTGATAGTGCCCACATTCAAAATGATGTGACATCACAACCTGTTCCCTCTTCTTGCAACATTAGATTTAAAGGATGTTTATCACTGTATTCTTATTCATCCAGATGTCAGGTGTTTTGTAAGGTTTTGTGTGTCTGGATCACATTATCACTTCACTGCCTTATCCTTTGTACTATGCACTGAACCAAGAGTGTCACAAAGTGTCTAGCTCCAGTTATAGCTCATTGCAGGCTACAGGGTATCCCCATTTTCCCAAATTTAAACAACTTGCTTATTTTTGCAGAATCTTTTTCAAAGTTTCAGGGATATCTCTCTTGGGTATGAGCTCTACACAAGCTGTGATTCCAAGAGAACATTCAAAAGTCTTTCTTGACTTCTTTTCACAGGATTGTGTCTCTCAGATGTCAACTAGACAAAACAGCTCAAAGGGCTTTTCTTCCATGGGAAAAATAGATTCCTAGCTAGATCTATTTATATGGTTTTCCCCAGGCTTCAGTCACTGTGACAGGATTTTGGGTCACATGTCTTATATGTGTCTCATAATACCCCTGGCAAGACTTCACATGAGAAAGCTACAGTGGTATCTGAAATTTCTTACATTCTAGCACCAACGTCCCTTGTCTTTTCAGATATCAGTGCTGGTGTTTGTCAGAAAGAAATCACTTGGTGGAGGCAGCAGGTATCCCTAAATCCAGGTTTTTCCTCCTTTCCTCCTCCTTCTGTGTTCCAAAGTAGTCAGTTACCACAGATGCCTCAGACTTTTCTTGTGGAGTAGTATCAGGAGGGGTAAAAGTGAAGGGTGGGTGGGATACCACGGACAGATGCAAGCATATAAATATAAAAGCGATGCTTGCCCTGATCAAGGCAGTCGACTCTCTGAATCATCTCTGGTCACTGGGACATCTTCAAATTGTTGCAGACAATGCCACAGTTATGTGATACATCAACAAACAAGGGGGAACCAGGTTGCACCCCCTCTGCCGACTAGCCATGTTAGTTTGGGATACAGCTTCACAGCTCAGTCTCACTCTACAGGCATCCTACATTCCATCAGAGCAAAACTGTGTGACAGACAAGTTGAGCATGATAAGGGCAGATCCTCACAAATGGAAACTAGATGAGGGGGTCTTTCAAGATTTGATCCATCTGTGGGAATTTCCACATGTAGGCCTTTTTGCCTCCTCTCTGAACAATCAGTTAAGCAAGATTCTGCTCCAGGACACCGAGCAAAAATGCCTGGAAGACAGATGCCTTTTCTTTTCATTGGACAGGAATGTTTATGTATGCTTTTCAACCCTTTCCACTAATATCTAGACTACTTCTGAAGATTCCGAAGGAATCACCAAGATCATTGTGGTGACTCACTTCTGACCCAGGCAATTGTTTTTCCTCCCTTCTTTTGGAAATGATCAGGCAATTACCACATGCTTCCTCATAGTCTGCATCTACTCACTCAACAACAGTGGTGTTTGATACTTCCTGACACCAGTCAACTTCAGTTGACTCCCTGGAGGAAATAGTCTTAGTACCCTTTAGGTACCTGTTTATTGAGGAAGTGCAGCAGATACTAATGGAGGTAAGAAAGCCTACTACTAGAAAATCATGCATTAACAAATGGGAAAGGTTTTCTAGTTGGTGCCAACAACATAACCAGCACCCATTCAGGCCTAGTTGTTCTCTGGTTTTAAAATATTTGTGTGAGTTACCATCCTATGGCCTTTCTTACTTCTCTATAAAGGTTAATTTATTGGCCATTTCAGCATGGCTGCCTATGGATCCTCCTATTTCAGTGCATTCTCATGTCAAATTTTTTTCAAGAGGTTTTGCATAAGAGGTCACCATGAAAAGTTGTGGCCCCTCCTTGGGATCTTAATTTTGTGTTAGAAAATAACACTTAACACTTGTTCCACTTGAATCAGCTAACCTGGCTGGCTTGAAGTTCTTAACATGGAAAGGAGTTTTACTGATTGCTCTGACCTGTGCAAGAAGGGTGTCTGAGTTGTAAGCTCTTATGGTGACTCAACCCTACTTAATTTTCCATAGGAACAGCGTTTCTCTGAGAACTAATACTTCTGTTATTCCTAAAGTGGTATCCAAGTTTACTTTAAGCCAAACTATCCACCCCCCATTTTCTTTCCTGAACCCAAAAATGAGGAAGAAAGAATATTCCATATCTTGTATGTCTGCAGACAACTCAGGTACTATCTTGACAGAAATGAATCATTCAGATCTTCTGACCAATTGCTCATTTCTTGTGAAGGTGAAAAGAAGGGACAATGTGTGTCAAAACAGACTATTTCTAAATGGTTGTCTAAGGCTATTTATTGCCTTTTGTTATACTCACTATGACAAAACTATTCCAGGCAGAGTCATGGCCCACTCTACCAGGATCTTGGCTTCATCAATGGGTTTTTTGAAAGGGTTGGATTCTAGAAGTGTTCTAGAAGCTGCTACTTGGTCCTCTGTCCATACTTTTACAAAACACTATAAGCTTTATTCTTTCTCTAGGTCTAGATCAGGCTTTGGAAGGGCCATTCTGCAGGGCTCCTGGAACCTTCTCCTTCCACCTTCCAAATGTAGTAAGCTAGGGTAATCTACCCATATAACTTAGGCTACTGCAGCAGTGAAAAATATGATGAGCATAGTACAGTTGTGTAAGTAAACCTACCAGAACAGTATATGTTTGAATGATTGCTGCTACAATAGCCACTCCATCCATCCATCCCCCTTGTTTTTTTGGTGTGTTGTTTATCCCAGAGTGTGCACATTAATCTTTTGTTCTTCTTAGCATTGTTCTTTCAGGGCTCAGCCTCCTTTTCTCTGTTGGCAGGAGAGCTCTGAAAGGCTTGGTATTCAAAGTTGTTTTTTAGTCAACCCATCTTGAACTGCCACACAGTCTGATTGTGTGTGGAAGGTGCCCTGAAGCTTTGGAAGCTGGACGGTTGTATATCCTTGGCAGGATGTAACCCGTATAGCTAAAGCTACTGCAGCAGTGATCATTCAAACATCTACTTTTATGGTAAGTTTACTTACACAGTTGTACCTTCTCTCTGCTGACAGAGCTAAATGCAGAAATCCCTTACAATTCTTGTAGAGAAGACTGTATTATAACAATATGCAGCAATGACTGCATAATGGATGCTGAAGATCAGACGGTTCTGATCATCAATCCAAATAATACAGGCTATAATGACCTGACAAATGTCAATCCCTTCACAGTTGCTGGAGACATGTAAAGAAGGTACTGGAAAAATATATCACTGAAATGCCACATGTTTAGACTATATTACACACAATCCAGACATCTTAATGAATTAACACATTCTTTAGTGCAGTGAATGAAGCAAAACAATTAAAGACAAGATGTTGCAGCAGCTTTTGCTCAACATCCCACAAGTCATGCAAAAATCAAAAATATTACTGCGTACAACATACTGTTTTTTTTGGGGGGGGGTCTTATGTGCTTGCAGGACACCTGAATCTGATTTTTGACCTTTTCTCTGTCATCAAGGATACCTATTCCTTCTGACATCACTCAGTACAGGTCTGACCTACCTGAATGTCCGTATGGTTGCACCATGTGCCTCCAGAGTCAATAGAGCCAGATCACGGTCAAATGGAGGTCTATGCAGGGTAATGAACCAAACCCACTCCCACCATATCAATATCCCATTACTTGTTTGTCTGTCCTGAATTAACATAAAATACTTTTCAAAACTGTCAGCATACATACTATTTTCTTTACTTTTACAAATATCACAGAGATTTGGATTTCATTTAAAACTTTTTTTCAAACTGTATAGCAAAATCTCTTCAGTTTCACCCTCAGAGTGCATAATGTGCAAAAGGTAGCTTTCTAAGAAAACAAGATCACCTTAGGATGTTTACTCCCATAAGAGCATTCAGGTTTAGAAAAAAATAAAAATAAAAAAAAAATAGCTACTTATTGTGCGGCAGGTAAGTTTATATTATGTACCACCTCATGACACGATAAAAAAAAAAAAATATATATATATATATATATATATATATATATATATATATATATGGGTTCCAGACATTTGCTCGAATGAGCAAACAACCGAAACCCAAATGGCCAGGCATACTTACATAAAAGTGCTTTTCACCGAAGAAGTACTTTTGTGTAAGTATGCCTGTTGCCGAGGCTGTACTACGGTGCGGGTAAAGGAAATTTCCCTTTTCCCCACTGTAGTGCGGTCTCGGGGGGAGAATATTAAAGTAGGGGGGTGTGGGGGGCACATGCAGTGTGCATTAATGTACATTAGTGTGCATTAATGTTGTGTTTTTTTTAACATGCTTTAACAAAAGCACTTTTTTGATAAAAGCGCTTTCGTTAAAGTGTGTTCGGTTATTATGGATTCGGATGTTTACTCATTCGAGCAAATGTCCTAGGAGATATATATATATATATATATATATATATATATATATATATATATATATATATATATATTTTTTTTTTACATTTCTGATCTCTGTGGTGATCTTTTAAAATAATTCATGTCAGTTTTACCCCATGGTATATAATATATGAGTATGACATATAAATTACTTTAAACTACTGACAAAATGCATGAAATATTTAATTTATATTATGCAGTATTTACCTGATATAATATCATGTGCCTTTTACACATTTATGCAGACTGATAAGAATAAAAGTCCAAAACTGTGCCTTTTTAGTGTGGCCTATCTTTCTGACTAATGTACATTTGCAGGTATCCTTCATTCTAAATTAACAAAACTGATAGAGGATAACACTTACAGATTCCACTGAAAGGTTTACAGGCATAAAAGACAACTACAAGTGTACAATGGTTTCAGATGAATATCACTGAGCATCACTAAATATGAACTGAAAAGTGTCTCACACATCTAAAACCTTTCTCAGAAGGTATACACATGCTATCAAAAGCACAGAAATAAAACATGCATTCCTATCCTTCTACAGAAAATTTAACTCAGTATAAATCTCTCTTTCTCTCTCTCTCTCTCTCTCTCTATATATATATATATATATATATATTACCACTATTATAATCCACCACTGGTGTAATGTGTAGGAGCAGAAAATTGGATTTCAAAGTCAATCTCAAAGTCAAAGCAAACCTTATTGTCATTTAGACCCACACCACAGTGCAGGCTAAATGAAATTTCATTGCTTTGAGCTCTATGTGCAGACAATACATATAAATATAACAGATATAAGTAAAAAACATTTGTAACATTTGACATGACACTAGGACATGATGACATTTTTGCATCTCTATTAGCAGTACTTAGTATTGCACAAGTAGATATATTGCACAGTTGAGACTTGAGCCTTATAAGACTAAAGCACTTTCAGTTGTATGGAATGCAACTTGTTCTTTGAGTTATTGCACAAAAAAGTAAGAAGCTTTCAATGAGCTATTGCACAGGTTTGAAGAACCTAAGAGGGGGTTGATTGGACTTTAAGGAAAGAAATTCCTTCAGACTGTGTGGCCTTCTTTCATTACTGTAATCAGAAATAACTAAACATCATATATGCATACAGATCAACTGTCTTTTGTGGATGCAGGTAAGGAGGTAGGAATGACAGGAATAAGTTGAAAGATATTACTGTGGCTATTTCATCTTTTCTTTTAAGAAGGTAGTTGTGTTTTGGGAGTGGGGTGGTGGGGCATGCTGTATTTGTATGACAGCAAAAATGTGAAAAACATGCCTATGGCCTTTTGTTTCTTCACTTTTTCCTAATGTAGAACATGACAGATTCACAGAAGATGACTATTTCTTGGAGACAGCATGGAGGCAGGTACTATTTTCAGTTATGAGTTATATAACCTCACAAGCATTAGTCTTCTCCATTTATAGGAAATTACCATTAGTCAGTTCTGAATATTTAGTATGGGACACAACTTTTTTTTCTTCCTTGAAAGAAAAGAGAATGAAGTTCCTTCCATCTCATGATTTTTATTCTACCATCATTGGATCACAGTATTGGAAAATACTCTAAAATGCACCTCAGACCATGTAGAATCTGATGGCTTCTGGGGGCCCTAATGATCCCAAGGCCCTTGTCATAGTTCAATTTCTTCCTTCTCAGTTACAATGCAGTATTGGCCATCTAAGATATGACGAAAGGATGGAGGAGAAAGCTGAACAGTAAGACAAAGTGTGAAAATATAAGAAACAATAATTGTTTTGAATGATGTGGGGAGGCCAGAGTCTGGGGAACCAGGAGGACACAAGGGGCAGCCAGTGAACAGTGTGGGAGCCAATATAGGGTCCCTTTTCTAGGACTGAGCTTTACCTATAGACAGCCCTGTTGATCACAGTCAGACATCAGACATCTGAAATGCATATAGTTAATAAAGTGGCTAGAAGGAGTGGGTACTGATGCATTCTGTCTATGAAAGTGACTGACCATAGTCTATTCCAGTAATCTTACTATTTCTCACATTACACATTCCATCCCATCTTTCTCCCAGCAGAAACACTGGCAGTAAACCTTAAACTAAACAACTACACTACAATCACTATAGTAGCCACCTACATTCCACCAGGGGAAAATATTCCACTACTGGAAAACATTCTATCTTATCTCTCCCTGAACATCCCAAATGAAAAAAAATCCTCCTTGGTGACATAAATATCAATTGGCTAACCATAAACAACCCAGGATCCCCACACAATATTAATTTATATGGATTTACTCAGCTAATTACTAAGCCAACACATTCTAACAACACCCATACTACAAATACCCTCATTGATTGGATACTTGTCTTAGCTCCATCCAAATATCACAATCCTGAAACTTTTCCTGATTCCCTGAGTGACCACTCACCCATAAAGGTGCTAAGATATACAAACTACCTCCCTAAACCACACAGATATATTACTAGACATAATCTCTCCAATTTCAACCCAGAAACATTTAACACTCTCATATCCAGAGTATGCTGGGACTTCCTCACTCAGCTCCCCCCTAGATGAAGCTGCCATTGCTTTCAAATCTACTTTTCTGGATATCGTAAACTCATTACCCCACCTTGTACAATTAGGACAAAAGCTACAATATCTGCTTGGCTAACAAAAAACACAAGAACTCTCATGAAGTCCAGAGATAAGTCCTGGAAAAAATTACTACAAACAAAAGACCCAAATAACCTACAAAGATATAAAGAACAAGGAAACCTGGCCAAAAGACTTAGCAATAAAGACAAAAAAAAGAATTCTATTATAACCCCCTACAACACTAAAATCTGACCCAAAAAATTCTGCAATGCTATCAATCAAATACTTCATCCTGGAAACCCTACCTCACCCAACCCTACCACTGAAAAGACACCAGTAGAAACTGGCAACACCTTCAATACTTACTTTGTTGAATCTATATCCAAACCCTTTAACTCCAATAGCTCCAATACAATGAACCCCATAAACCCAGCTTCCTCTTCAACAACTACCCCTCCAAAAATCTTCTCTCTCAAGCCCATCTCCACAACATACATCTGAACCCTACTCTCCAAACTGAAACCATGCTCAGTATCTGCTGATAACATCCCATCTTACTTTCTTCAGACAGCTGCCCACTCACTTGCCTTTCCCATCTCTATCACCATTAACCGCTCAATCTCTGAATCCAAAGTACAATCCATCTGGAAACAGTTCTATACTCTACCTATCCACAAAGGAGGTAACTCCACTGAAATCTCTAACTTTAGACCTATTGCCATCCTCTCCCCTCTGTCAAAAGTTCTTGAAAAATGCATACATACCCAAGTCATGGATCATCTCTCTCAGGAAAACCTACTTACAGCTACATAACATGTTTTTTGACCAAAGCATAGCACCTATACTGCACTTCTATCCTTTTGCAATACTATTTCCTTGGCCAGAGATGACCATAAACTTATCTCCTGTCTCTTCTTTGATCTCTCAAAGGCCTTTGATACTGTTTCTTACTCTCTACTATTAAACAAACTGTCTAACCTCAACTTTTCCCCAGATACAGTGGCATGGTTTGAAAGCTATCTAAAAGATAGATTCCAATCTGTATAATGGGACACTGCTTTATCTGTTCCCCTTCCAATACAAATGGGTGTTCCTCAAAGATCCATTTTAGGGCCACTACTTTTCAACATCTTCACAAACTTGCTCTATACCTCCTACCCACTCTCCTCTATTATACAATACACTGATGACTCTACAGTCATAACAATAGCTAACTCTCCCTCTGAACTCTTAACAGCTACCCAGTCATCCTTTAACTCAGTAGAAACATGATTCTCAAGCAACCAACTCATTCTCAACCATAAAAAAACAAAACTCCTACTCTTTCTCCCTAAAACATCCAACCACATAAAGACCTCTTTTACTATCCAGTCACTCAACAAGACTCCTATTTTAGTTGAACCTAGCTCAAAGTTCCTTGGTATCACAATCGATGATCAACTAAAATTCAACCCCCACATAAATAATTGTATCAGGAAAACTCACCTTAAATTAGGTCTACTATACAGAAATAAAAACATTCTCACTCAGGAAGCTAGAATAGCCCTCACTCATGCCTACCTTCTTCCCTGCTTAACATATTGCTCACAAATCCTTACTAAACTTAACTCCTCTCTCCTCACTAGACTTGAGACTACATACCACAAAGTAGCTAGATTTTCAACTCGGCAATCCTATAGATTTCACCACTGTCTCTCACCAAGATAGTTAAACTGGCTTGAACTGTCCCACCTCCTCCTTCTCTCTCAGCTCCAAACCATACACTCAATTCTTTACCAGCCATCTTTCTGTCCAGCCTTACACTCTATCATCTCCCACTATGCTCCTTCAAGAAACCCCCATAGCTCTTCACAAGACCTCTTAAATATCTATAAGCCCAAATCTAAAGCAGGATGTAACTTATACAGCTACCACCCCTCGTTTGAATGGAACAAACTTCCCCTCGAAATTCGAACAGACACACATCCCAAACAATTTAAACTAAATCTAAAAGAATATTTCAACAGGAAATGGATCTGTCAATGCTCAAACCCTCCTTGAAAACTCTCTACTTCACTTCCCTAATTTATGTATTCCTCTCTCTTATACTTGTACTGTATCCTGTTAGATTAATTGCAAACAAAAAAAAAACATTTTTTACTCCTATGTTGCTTTTTTTATACTAACTACTACTTTAAAAAATGTTGTGGCTATAATCTAGCTGTTTTTAACAATGTTCTACTTATATAATACTTGTATGATGATGACATGTAATCTGTATACTCTCAAAAATGCTCTTGTAGTTTGCTAGCTGATTGCCTTATTCCACTTGCATAATATCTGTAATAATGACTAAATGTTATATATCTATTTACTGGAGCTTTTCTCCCCAGGCTTCTGCTGAAAAAGGGCTTTGGCTCAGTCAGACATTCCTGGTCAACAAATGTAAAATAAAAAAATAATAAATAAATAAAATCAGTTTCTTTCAACAGATAGTTCCAAACCCCACTCAGCAGTTATATCTACTTCTATATACACTTCAGATGGTTCTGATAAATGATGGTCATGTATTTTATTCCAGCTCTGTCGACTTCTGTGCAAAACGTAGCCACACATTAAAGTATTCCAAGTTGCTTCACAGAAATCATGCTAACTCTGCAAATGCACTCTAGTGCTGTAAAACTAGATAGTGACCACATAAAATGAGAAAACAAGAGGGTAAGTTACTTTCTGTAGATAGACCCTCATCTGCAATTAGAACTAAAAATGATAGTCATGTACTGGGTTTGACAAAACTTACTTTAAATGTCCCACAGGGTCACTACCTCTGCACTCTAGTCAGTCAGTAATACCCTCTATTAATTTTGTATAAAGACAGGTGGTATAACGTCCATCAGGGGCTGAAGTCACCTCTGCTCCTCCCACCATAGGATCATAATACTTTAAACAGATGTGTTAGTAACAGTTGACATTGTATACATGGTGGGGGTGCTGTTGTGGGGGCAGTAGTATCCTTGCTACCTATGGGCATTCCTATCTCGCCATTAGTCATTCAAAGCCACTCCCAAACCTGTGAAAAAATGGTCTGTTATGTTTAAAGTAAGTTATGACTTGCACATCAGTTTTGTTCCACAGAAACAGTAGCCACACATTGAAGTATTACAAGTGGGTTCACATAAATGTTAGCAACCCTGCAACAGTCCAGCAAAATCAGACAGTGATTCTTTAGCCCAAGTAAACAAGAGGGTCAGTTACTTTCTAGACAGCTCCCACCTCCATCAAGCCACTATAATTAAACATAACATCCATGGACTATTTTTCAGTTTTGTTCCATGGAAACAGTGGCTACACATTGAAGTATCCAAATTCTTCTTACACAAATCACAGTAATCTTGCAAATTCAGAATAATGAACAAAAAGTGGACATTAGTCATATTCCACACTAAGAAAGGTTTTATGTAGAACAACAGATTTTGCATTGATAAACATTTTTGGATAGAAGCACAGAACTGCAATGTCTAGCGTTTTTGACTGACTGCAATCCTCAGTGGTTTATCAGACAGAAAACATAGGAGGGCCATGCCTGTTAACCTCTTAGCACAAAAAATCTGGACAATGTCAAAAATAATTGGAGGAGGGCAAAATTAGGGATAGATTTTAAACAGTGTTCTTATAAACTTAGGAAATTGCTAGAACAGGTTTTGCATTAGCATACATTTTTTGAAGGATGTGGAGTCTGAAACCGAAATGTCTGCTATGGTATGCTATAAAATAGGCATGTTCTGCAAAATTATTGACAGATGAGGACTAACTAACCCCCAGCCATCCAAAAAATCTGGTTGTCTGTCAGTAATAAAAAATGCATATGTATACTTACCTCATGCCATTGCCAATCTTCTCTTTGTGCCAGACTCTCACTTCCAAATGTTTTTGATTTCTTCTCTGTCTCACCTATGACCTACCTGATTCATTCTCTTTGGAGGACTTCCTCCCTAGGGTGCCTGCAACCCATACTGACTCATTTATTCTGTCCTAGACTGCAAATATTTTATTTATTTATTAACATTTGTCTGACTGGCTAGGATTGTCCTTTTTTCACCGGATGCCTGGGGAGAAAAAGCTCTTTGAAAATTTAGTGATATAGACAGTAGACCAGATTCATAAAAGTTACCACAAAGGGTACAATTCCTGAATTCTAGAACAGCCCTTCTTCAATGTTTGTGCTGGCTATTCACTCAGAGAGGTTGCACTAAGTGCCTATATAGTGTACACTTTGCTGTTACTGGCCTAGCATTTATTTATCCTGGGACACTGGAAGAGGGAGATGAGAATGAGGGATTATGGTCATTGTCTAATAGTGGTTAAGAGATTATTTGGATGCTTCATATTATTGCATCCATTTGACTGTACAATGATGGGCTATGCTTTCTACTCTGAGACAGTGCAGGCCTCATCTTTCACACAGTCTCATTGTTTGGCTAGTGTGCTGTGAACTCCTGGTATGTTTACTCTCTCTAAAGTCCCTACTCCAGCAGTCATATTCCTGCTTCTTCACCCAGTAAATGCTCCTAGAGCAGAATTCATCCAGTATATATTCCCCAAAACTGAGCAGGGAAGTGTCAACTGCTTACTCCCACCTCTCCCCATGGTCTCCTCTGATACCTGAATGACTATTTGAACGTGGATTATCTGAGCATACTGAGATAAAACTCCATATGCTTCGGAGCTGGCTTGCCTTCAGAGAAATTTTTGCCAGCTTATCTAGCATGCCAAAGTTTGTTCCATTTAATTCTGATTTCTCAATAAAAGTTTGCTATTCTAAGCATAGGTTCATAGATAGTTACTAGGAATGCAGTCCAGTTCATTTACAAGGCAGAGCTGTAGGCCTCTGTGTTACCTACCAGATAAAAAGATTTGAGCTGTGTACCCCTGACACAAAGAACTACTGCATTATCATGCTGTACTAATTGAGACGCATACTGAATCAAAAGCATCAGTAGTAGCATACTTTATTAAGACTCTTTAAAATGGAGCTGTTTATCCCCGCAGTGACCATTACAGGATTTTTCACAATACTGATTCTCATTGCTGACAAAGTCGATTGTGGCAGAAGAGACACATGCTGCATGTCTGTTCCAGAAAAGTTGTGAATAGTACTGACCTGTGGCCTACTGTCTAGTAGCTAGAAATATAACAACCTTACAGTAAGATTCATGCATCACTGGTGTGACCTCTGAATCCATATTGCACCAGAGTATTGGGGTAGGGGTGTAAGCCTGGGAGTTGATGCAGCTGGTGGAAGGGTGTAATGGTTGGGAACTTGGTGCTTTCAAAGATTTTCCCCAGTCATGTAGTCCCGGCTCATTTGTTGTGCGTTTTTTCAGCCATTAATTGAAGATTTCTACATTAAGGCAAACATGGAACGTGTGATTGTCCTATCTGCAATAGGTATGTGTCTGGCCTAGGCATATGCAATTGCTAGGGTTGTGCCATAATACAGCATATCCAGCTGCCTAGGCTCAGTACAGAACTGTTTGCAATAGTCAGAATTTTACTTCGTAGCTGCAAAGGATTTATACATTACCTTATGCTTTAGAGCTCTAACACAGTCACTTTCATAGTTTCCTTGAAGTTCGGCACATAGTCTTCGAAAACTAGGGAATTTCTGAAGAGTGCCATGTTTAGCTGTGGGCATCTGCATTTAGCTGATAACATTTCCATCTGCTTCCTCTTCCTTTACTTCATCCAATAGGTGCTGCAAAGATAAAACAATGTTTCCCATATCAGAAAATAAATAAAGCCAAATGGGAGTACACAGTACCCATTCCCAATGATTTGCTCAAATTTGTGTAATAATTATGGACTGTCCATTACTGTCTGCACAATCTTACTTAACTGCTTCCTATGGAACCAACATTTCAGCACTTCAGTGTCTTGTAAATGAAGTTGCATTTAGCCATGTAAAACTGCTATCAACAAATCCCTTCTATATCTGTCAGTCTTTGGTTTTCTTCTGCAGTTGGTCTCTGTTAATAAGCATCATCATCATCACCTCCCTTTATCACATTTTTCTGCATGGGTTTGGGATATTGTGTCATCTATTGCCATCTCTCTCTATTCAATGCCACTCTCCTACCTTCTTTGACACTCCTGTCAGGCTGTCATGGGTCTTCTCTCACACAATCCATCCACCTCTTTGCTGGATGCCCTAATTTCCTCTTACCTTCTTCCTGTCTGCCCCGAATTTTCTTCACCAGATTGTCTTCTGCTTTTCTGCACATGTGCCTGAACTACTGTAATCTGTTCTGTTTGACCTTTTGTACAATTGGAGCTGCTTTGGCTTCTTATGTCTTTATTTCTTCTTCTGTCCCACAATGTGCATCCTACCTCCCATCTTAGGCACTTCATCTCCATCACCTCTAGCGTCCTCAGCTGCTCTGCCCTTAGTGCCCCGGTTTCTGTACCATACAGTAGTAGTGGTCGCACCACTGTTTTGTACACATTACTTTTCTGCTTTTTTGGCATTCTTCTGTCATACGCTACACCTAACACTATGCCAGTTGGCTGCAGTTGCTCTGATTAATAAACAATATCACCTTGTTTTTATAGTCTCATGATTTTTTTTTTAATTATTTCCTTGTTTATTTAGTTTATTTCCTCAAAATGACTCAGCAATTTACGGGCAACTAAAAATTCATAAAATAGCAATACATGTTTTCTTATAAATAAACTTAACAGGTTTTCTGACAAACTGCCCTTTATCTAGTTACAATAAAAATTATATTGTCCCCCTTCCACAGTCAGAGGGTTAGCTGGAGAAAAACAGTTAATTTTAATATCCTGTTGCTTTTAGCAATGGTTTAATAGAAGACTGGTATTCAAACCCAGTCCTTATAGAACTGTAAGCTCACACTGCATGCTCCTGATTTCCATCTGTCTTGATATTTTAGTGGTAACAACCACATAGTAAACAGAGAATAAATACTAAGCTGTAAATGTATTAGGGCACCCTATTTGATGGAGAGATGGTGGGGATAAAAATAGGCTGTGTAGCTCTACACATAAGGGAAGGAATTGGATTAACAGAACAAATGAGTCAGGAAACAGAAGAGCAGATATTGTGGGTCACACAGAAAACTGGAAATGACAGCAGATCTTGGAAACAATTATATAAAGAATACTTCCTTACAGGAAAGAGAAAAGTAAGAAAATCATGCTTTTGGATGGCAGAGATGGGGGAAATGGTGTTTAATGGAGGACTTTAAGATAGCAGGTGCTGACTGGGACAGTTTGATCGCAGCCATACAAGACAACAGAATGATTTATGATGGCCTTAAAAAGGAAGGATGTAAACAGTTGCTACTAGAACTTAGTCAGGTTAGATCATTTTTGGATTCCATAGTCTCAAATGGTGAATGAAAGAGAATACCAGATCTGGAAATGGTCAGCCATTTTGGAACAAGTGATCACCAAACAATGCGAGCCACTGTCACCTAATTATAGATTCAAGATAAATAAAAGTGAGCGTTCTAGACCTTAGAAGGGAAAATCTTGTTGAAATAAGATACTGATATGCTCAAGCTAAAGGGCATCATAGTGGTATGGAAGACATAGGGGGAAGGGCATGTCAGCACTGCTGCGTATGAGCAACAGACTTTTGTGTGAACCAAACACTTAAATCAAAAAGATCTAAAAAAAATCTAGTTTTCAATTAAGGTACTAATAGATGTTAAAAATACATTTAGGAAAACAAGAAAACACAGAAGGAGAAAAAGGGATAGGACTGCATATAGTAGGAGGAATCAAGAGGAGAGTCCAGAAAATAAGCTTTGAAGCCAAGGAAAGGAAAACAAATTCATTCAAAAAGAATCATAAACAATTCACAAATGCATAAAGTGACAGAAAGAAAAATGAGGTATACTAAATCTTAACAAAAAGATGTAGTGTTGGAAAATTAGGATAGCAAAAAGGGGCTGCTGTATGAACACTCCTGGTAAGTATTCACAAGTGAAGCAAAAGCAATTTACCAAATCAAGGCTTTAGAAGTGTCCAGAATAAGAGGGTTAATCTGAGTGCTTCCACAGAAGAAAGACACTGAAAAAAACTTCCAAAACTAAAATGACACAAGGGTGTGGCGTCTGATCGAAGTTACTATAACATGTTAAAGGGTTAGGGACAGAGATGATAATATAAGACACTGAAAAAAACTTCCAAAACTAAAATGGCACAAGGGTGTGGCGTCTGATCGAAGTTACTATAACATGTTAAAGGGTTAGGGACAGAGATGATAATATAACTAAGTAAAATTTCTTGAAACTAACTTAAGGGAGGAAGTTAGTCGAAAGAGTGGAAGAATGTAAGGGTCTGAAGAGTTACAAAAGGTAGAGGTCTGAAGACTGGAAGATGATAAGGGTTTCAAAATGGAAGAATTTAAGAATTTGATGATAGGAAGATGATGAGGGTCTGAACACTGGAAAAAGGTAGATGCAGTTTCTCTTGTCAGGGCCGGAAAGAACACCGTTTAAAGAACTTTAGCCTCAGTCATACCAGAAATCAGGGAATAATCAGTGAAGCTAAGAAGACTGAATATCAACAATCTGCACTGCAGTCTTACTCAGTTCTTTGACTGGAGAATCATGATATTAGATCAGAAAGGGGCTTACACAGGCCCTCTTAGACTTTAGCAAGGGATTTAACATGGCACCCCACAATCAGCCAACAGATTCAGAAGGCTTGGAGTGCATGCTGCTATGATGTAGTAGTACAATATTATTAAGGCAACAGAACATATCTGGAAGGGTACCAGAGAGATTAGTACTGGGGATGTCCTTCTCAATGCCTTTATAAGTGGCCCCGTACCTCTTAATTGCTATGCTTTAGACATAGTGCTATGATTCTGGCCTTCAGAGTTTGCTTTGCTCCTCCTACATTTATTGAGGTCCCTTAGTTAGACTTATTTGTGGTACATACCTTGTTAAAAAATAAACTAAGCTTATACAAAGATTCTCTATCACTACCTATGTAGGGTATAGTGCATAAAGACCTTCAGGTGTGAAAAATGAGGGTGTACTCCTCTTTCTGACCCTTTGCTATGATTTTAAAGGCTGGTGCTGTGATTTTTAATGGCCAGAGGTTGAGAGGTATGAGTGGTACTGCAGAAGGACTGGAAGGAATCTTTAGCCTTTAATCAAGACGCGTAAGTATGTAACTAGATCAGTACATAAGCAGGTGTAGAAAGGATGAGAAAGAAATCAACAAGACTGGAAGTGCTGGTAAAACACGGCATCATAAACTCAATGTATAAAAATGAAAGCGGTGCATTTGGATGCAAAATATAGGAAAGGAATGTACCATTAGAGAGAATGTAGTACAAGCAACAAATAAAGAAAGCAGTCTAGGGCGTATCATATAAGATGACCTGAAGGTAAGCAAGTGGTATGAGAAGGCAGCAAGGAAGGTTAGCAGAACACTAGAATGTAATGGAAGAGGCAATACCCTTAGAAAGCTATTTATTATCCTTCTATGTAACCATTTGCTGTTTGCTATGACCCCATTTGAAACATTGTGCAGTCCTGGACACCTCATCTTTGTAAGAGGATGGTTGGAGAGAAGCAGTTCAAACTATGCCAACTAAAATGGTACACAGTCAGTACTGGATGATTGTAAAGACAGATATTTCAAGATCTTACTACATATAATTGTGGGTAAAACATAGGAGAATGTGATAGCAATGTTTAGGCATATTGATGATATGAGCAAATTGTAAATGGTCACCATATTTAAAAAAAAGTGCAAGAAGAAGAGGATACAGTAAGAGAATGTGAGGGCATATCTATGGAAAAATGAAGTGTTATTTCATAGAAAGGGTGGTGAATTATTAGAATAGCTTACCTAAAGAAAAGTACAGTGAAGTACAGCACTGACGAATGCATGGGATTAACATAAATCCATTCTTATGAGGGATGAAATAAAAAGTAATCTGCTGGTTAAGTAATATCATGAGCTTATACCAAAAGCAGGAAAATGAGCTGACTGGTTTGGTCTTGTTACTGTGGTCTGCTGTCAAGCTATATATTTTTATGAAGTCAATCAGTGGAGAGTAATACAAGACGTACCCTGTGCCATTTGCTATTGTTTCATGTTGGGGAAAACAAATGAATACTGGAGGAATGGGAGTTCTGAGTGTTAGATATCATTTTCACTGCATGTGAGAAACAAATAAAACAAAATGGCATACCTTCTTTCCTTACTTCACATAGCATATATTTGTAAACTGAGCATTCAAAAGTGTTTTTAAATATGGAAGTGGATGCTAGGGAATGAGCACCTTGAATATCATTTATATATGAGTGTGGAAGTAGAAGGAAAGAAAGATGGAAGGAAATAAAAAAATGGAAAAAAAAGAAAGAAAATAACTAAATAAATATGACAGCAACATTTCTTTATTACAGGAACTGAATAGTGATAAATTAGGCAGGATACTACATTCCAGTACCTGTAATCAGACAAGGGGAGTTAGACACTCCCAGTTTCTTACAATATTAAATATGAGTATGGGTAAGTAGTTAGCAAAGAGGAAAGAAAGGTTAAGTTTAAAACTAGACCTATGCTAGAATTGTGTTTATTTGGCAAATGAATGATGAACATGAATCCATTGAACTCTATTTTAAAATGCTGTTGACAAAAGAAAAAACTGTTTTAAGAGCATTAAAGCTTAGGAAATTGTACTTCAGTCCTAGTTTCATTAGCCTCAAAGTCTTATTGAATAATTTAAGGAGCTGAGAGGTCTCACATTGCAAGGATTCATGGGAGCTTTACCTCCCACCTGAATTAATATTATTGTTGCATAAGTTAGGGGGTTGAGAGGTCTCACATTGCAAGGATTCATGGGAGCTTTACCTCCCACCTGAATTAATATTTTGAAGGCTTTGTTTGTGTTTCTTCCTTTGATTGATTAATGGCAACTATTGATGAAGCCAGTTCTTAGACTTCATCAGACATGCAGTCCCACTGTCTGATTTATATGGTATCATGATTTCAAGCTGGCATGCTCCAGATTTATCACTTCATTAGTGTTTTCAACTAGTTTTTGAACTATTTATAAGGATGACTAAGCTTGTAAATTTGAATGTAATGTAGCTCCTTAAATTTGCAAATCAATGTACCATTGTTTTGGTATACTGCAAGCAAATGATAAAAGCAGCACACATTTTGAAATAAATGAAAACTTAATATATTAACATCACATACAGACAAACAAAAGAAGTATTAATGCCAGGAATTTTGGACTTACAAAAAATTAGGGATCAGAAGCCTGTTCCACAGATCTATTAGTAAAATGACTAAAAATGCTTAACTTTTTAACTCAGCAAAAATGTAAACAAATGATTAAGAATAACATCCTGTAAGTTACAATAAAAATACTTTAATTTTAAAACAAGATATTGAATTAAACCCGTCAAGTGATGTGGGTGTGTTGATGTCAGCTGGGGTAGAAGTCTGGTAGTTTAGCATGGCAGATTAAGGCTATGAACTGCTAATGTATTTCATTGCATAGTCTTGGGTCTCCGTCTGTCAGTTTACATTTCTCTGTTGCATGATTGAGCAAGTCACTTAACAGGTAGGCTTCTGAAAAAAGCACTTGTGCTTAGTGGTTTATCTGATTAACAAAATAATAATAATAAGTAAAAAATGGGAGAACATATTGGTCATTGGGGACACAAGTTGATAAGAGCCAAAATACGTTATTAAAAACATTGGACAAATCAAACTAAGCTACAGAAGGATGACAAAATGGTTTACTGCAGATCAACAATTTTAGACAAGAACAAGTGAAACAAATATAATGCATGCAGCCTGTATAGACAAGACAGTTCTCGCTTCATTATGCATTATTTGGCTTTACTATACACCTCGTCTTCTTACAGAGAATTCTTGTATGAATTAATATAACAGAACCACTATTAAAAAAAAACAGGGAAGACAGAATTAATTGGGGGTCAAAGCAGTAAAACTAATTTCATGGGAGTAGTTGATAGAAGAGAAAAATCATGATTTTAACAACTGATAAAATGAAAAGATCCACTGACCCTGAAGCTGGTTATAATAAGAACAACATTGGCTGCACCTCCACCATGGCAAAGTGTTGGACAGGGGCATTACCCCATTAAAAAAGACATTTTTGTAGTCCATTGCATGAGGACTGGGTCACTTTTAATGACACTATATAAGGATTCAATGGCTTTATTTAGTACATATAATTCTTTGCAAAGTTACAAATGCACAGTTAGTTTATTTTCATGGAAGCTGCTAGTGAGCTTTTTCCTGACTTCTGACTCATATGGACCTTCTGAGAAAACAGTGCAGAGATTTCTTTATTTAAATACTTCCTCTAGATTGATTCCATGTTGTTGTTTGTCTTTGAAAACTGAAACCACTACCTTAAGAAACAAATATAGTCGCACAGTCTTCAAGATTAAATTGTTAACAATCTGGGATCAAGAAATTTTCACTTCATAAAATCATCTGATAAATAGCAAGCACATGTGGCATACAGGAATAAAGTGGGGGTTCATGGACTGCTCAGAAATATTAAATCTACTTTTAGCTGATTTCTAGCAGAAGTAATTCTTAGACTAATGGTAAACAAGCTGACTAGGAATCACAGTATTTTGGATATCATCTATATTCCACTCATATAAAAGCCAAGGAATGTCATATGCTTCCTCTCTGGCAGTCTTTGACCATTCAACTGTTATGTTCAAAGTACACATAAATGGTGCATATGGCTTAAGAAAGACCACAATTCAAAATAGCAACCAACTATGTGAAAGTTAACATGCATATTAGTAAAAAAAATGGGCTAAACTATTTGATGGTAAAATTGTACCCACAATGTGGACTCTTTTAAAAACCTCCTTGTACAAGTTATAAAGAAAATAAGAATATTTGCTTGTGGTAGAAGACATATAAATTCAAATGGTACAGTTGGAAAAAGACCAGAAGACTGATTAAAGTCAGAAATAAGTTACTGAATAAATTTAAAATAGGAAAGGAACAGGACTATCAAGGCAAAGGATAATTACTTAGATAAACATATTAAAATTGGTGCAAAAAGATCTGACATGGTAGAAGGTAAACCTTATAAGAAATGCCAAAGATAATAAGGAAGCCTTCTTTAAACATCTTAGAAAAGGCAAGGATCCTAGGTCATATTCAACATCCTTCAAAATAAAGGCATGATTTAGAAGGAAGTAAAGGAAATCACTGCCCACTTTAGAAAACCATTTTCTTAATATGCATTTTTATTTTTCAGATAACATCCAAAAAGCCGCAGTGGTACAGTGGTAGCGTTCTTGCCTCACAGCAAGAGGTTTTCCTGTTCGGTTCTCAGCTGGAGTGCCTTCTGTGTGGAGTCTGCATGCCATCACCGCAGTCGAGTGGCCTCTGAAAGACATGCATGAATGGGCGTGCCTTCGCTGAAGGTTGGGTGTTGGCTGGCAACCTGGTACCATAAAAATCGATTGCCAATCATTAGCGGACTGGAGTTCTGCTGTGGTGACCCCTAACCGGGAAAAGCCGAAAAGACAAACGACAACAACATTGTTCAGATAACATCCAGCTGATGAGAAAATATATTACTGTTTGAGGATACTGCCTTCTCTGAAGACAGTATCTTAGAGTTACTGGAGAAACTGGATTTTGCTAGAGTGTCTGGAAATAATGCTATCACCGAGACCTTAAAGACAGTAAATGATGCAGATAGGCATTCATAAAGGTGCCTCGATATGTAGATGCCTTTTTGTATTTAGCAATGGCCTTAACATGGTACTGCATGATGTTCTGTCATGAAAATTTGCAGCACTGCTTAGGGCTGGCTCCGTAGCCATGCTGAATGATAACAAGGTCGTTTGGGGAGGTCAAATGCTTTCTCTCTCTTGAATCTACCTCTAGGAAGGCATCTACATACCAAGCAAGTCAGGAAATCTCTCAGCTATGGAGATCAGCACAGTAGGCCCCACCATGTGACGATTCAGCTAATGAAACCATAGTATGAGGATCAGGGGTTGGAGAGCCACTAGACACCAGGGATTAATGTACCCTTAGATGCTTGAATGGCACCAATTTCAGTATAGGGGTGGGGGGAACAACTGACACCAGGGATTATTCTATATTTAAGTGCCATAGTGGCACCAACATCAGTATGGGGCTCGGAGATGTGGGAACACCAGATATCATTGATTACTCTAAAATGGTGCCATAATAGCACCAACTTCATTACAGGGATGGAGGTTGTGGGGGACACTAGCCACCAGGGCTTACTCTAAACCCATGTGCCTTAATGGCACTTCAACTAGTGCAGGTATCTGAGGGTGGGGGGACACTAGATAGAGGGAGGGCAGATGTGATTTTTGTGTGTGTGTGTGTGTGTGTGTGTGTGTGTGTGTGTGTGTGTGTGTGTGTGTGTATGTGTGTATGTGTGCTTGTGTTTGAATGTATGCTTGCGTGTGTGGGAGAGTGACTGAGGGGGGATGCCAGTGCTGCATGAGAGGCAGTGATCTGCATATCACAGTTGCAGCTGCTATTCAGTTACATGCAAATTAGATGATAATGAGATATTTCCTTATTGTGACTAATATGTCTCTGAAATGCAAAATACTGCGTCATGGGCTTCATGGCTATGCTAGGCCTTTTAATGAATTCCTAGGGTAGACATTAAGCCAATAAAATTATTTTTTGTTGCAATCTGCAAATGTTCTCTGTTGACTAGAAATTTGCTGTGATCAAACCTATTTACAAGAATAAAAGAACCATCTGACATTGTAAGTAACTACAGACTGATTAGCCTATTATGTAATAAAGGTAAGGTGTTGGAATCCCCAGTGTTTGATCTATTACAAGATGGAATAAGATGATATGGCATTCATCAGCACACATTCTCCAGGGATAGATCAGTTGTTACCAACAACTTGGTCTTCTACAATAACACCATTTCTGTAATAGAACATGACATGTGGGCTGATGTCATGCACAGAGATTTCCCATCAGCTTCTGACAGAGTAGATAATAAGGTGTTGATAAGAAAATTATAAAGTACTGGTCTTTCTGGTAAACTGGGTCACAGCATGACAGATGGATAGAGTTTAGCACATTGACTTTATGTCTCATCTGGGCTGCACCTTGGTGTTTGGCAAAAGGGGTCCTCAGAGATCATTTCTTGGTCCCTGTCTTTCTAGCATGTTGTTGTTGTTGTTGTGTCTTTCGGCTTTTCCCAGTTAGGGGTCGCCACAGCGGAAACTCCAGTCCGCTAATGATTGGCAGTAGACTTTTACGTGCCGAGTTGCCAGCCCTGACACACAAACTTCAATGAAGGTATGCCCATTCACGCATGTCTCCATGCAGAAAACGCTCTAGCTGAGAATCGAACCGGACAGTGTCTTACTGTGAGGTGACAACGCTACCGCATCCCTGTCTTTCTAGCATGTACATCCCATAAATTCCCATCAAATCTAATATCTTTATTGGCCTTTATGGTGATGGTTTAAAACTTGCTAGGTTTGTAACAGGGAAAAAAAGTTCAAGTCATATCAGTCTTGTTTAGATGATCTAGTCAAGTGGGCTAATAACAAAAATATGAATTTAAATATTGAAAAGAGAAAAGTTTTTGGTCAGGGTAACCAGATGTATAAGTACTTGAGATCAGGTGACAATTTTTAAAGAACTAATGGTCTGAGTAGATTCTTACTTAAAATTTCCATGTCACACTGACCAGTCTGTAAAGGATTCATAGCTCTCAACCTCTTCATACAAAAAATCTAGACAAAGCCAAAAATAATGGAGAGACAAAGCCTCAAAAATAGGGACACATTTTAAATACTGCTCTTATAAACTTAGAAAGTTGCTAGAATAAAAGGTCTTGTTTACCATGCACTTTTTGAAGTAGACAAAGTCTGAAACTTAAACAACTGTTATTATTTAGTGAATTCAACCCTCACTGACTTGCCACAGAAATCCAGAAAATCACCAATTTAATGAGGAACAGAGCAAAAATATGAGGAAAAACTCTGGACATTCTGCGAAAATCTGTATAGTTGAGAGGTATTTGGTACAGGTCAATCAGCTGTATTAAAAATATATACAAGTCAAGAAGCTCAAATGTATTCAAGACTATTTACGTGAGACTAATCAAATCAAAAATGTAATATGGTCAGTGTCTCTGGTTTTCATTTTAAAAGGTTTAGTACACAAGACTAGAAAGTGCTCAGTGGCATTTTATAAAATTGGTCATAGCATGGAAAATAAATTTTATGAACTGAGGCTAATAAATTATCTTTTCTCAGCATTTTACATCTGTGTCAGAGCTAATCTTATCAATGATTTATAAGGCAACATGGGATACATTATTATGGCAATGTCAGGGTTAGAGTCAGTCAGGTCAAACTGTTGAGAACCTTTAGTAAGTATATTAAAATGATTTGTTGTTTTTTTAGAAAGAGTAGCAAAGATCTGAAACTCCTAACCATCATCTAAAAAAATGATCACAAACCTTTCTAGTTTTAAAAATGCAATTGATGCTTGCTATGGCATTAACAAATATAGTAGTTGATATACTATTAGGGCCTAGAACCCATGCCTTGCAACAGAGGTGTAGTTATCCCTAGGTGGGGTAGATTGCTGTAGTCCCCTGCTCTGGCACCAGCCCTCCTTCAGCTACTACAGTTTATGCCTCACATGGAATGCTAAGAAAGGGATTTATTTCTGGCCACAAATGCAATACCAGCATATGAAAGCTGGTAATCTTCACTGGACTGAAGATCCATCGGCACCTGCTGATTATACCTCCTAGTGCTTCGTACCCAGAGCAGTTGCCCCCTTCACCCCATCCCAGCTATGTTACTGCCTTGCAATCGTATTGTGTTACCTTATACTGTAAACCCTCACTATAGAAGCTCAAGCACCTGATGAAGCTGCCAGGGGAGGATGTGCATGTGTGGGGCATAGGTGAGGCAGAGACAGCTCCACACTGCCATGATCCCTTAAAGGAGACACACTGATTCCAGTGTATGTCCTGGGGGTTGATATTAGGCTCACCAAGACTGTGCTTGGTGGTAGCCTTCAAGAGGGATGTGTACAAGCATGCACTCACAAAAGGAAGGCATTGTCAGCCTTCATGGTAATGTGGATTGCTTATTACCCCCCCCCCCCAAGGGTGGTGATAGCACTGCTGTAAATGCCTTTTTTGCTGGGCTGTCACCTAGGGCACAAAGCACTGTCATTGCTGAATGAAAAATGACCACATATGGACAGCTCTCATCTCAGCACTGGATGAATTTCCCACTGCTGAGAATGAATGGACTATGTCACACTGGGGGGAGGCTTAATGGTCAATAGGCATGGGGACATAAGCAATTTAGAAAAAAATATCTGACAAACTTATATTCAGACTTTACAGAGGGCATGGCTTTCCGATTTTATACAATTTTTAACTCAGGATAAACAATTGTATTTTTAGGGTCCCTCATGGAGGTTGGTGGTTTCTGAAATATCTTAGGATTCCCATTATCTGAAACGGTGACTGTGATCACAGGAAGAAACTGTCAGAGATTTTGGAGTGAGGACTTTATAGGACCATTTAAGTGAGGAATAGCATTAGATGTGGTTTGATGACATGACAGACAGAATCAGCTTTGTGGAGCTTAAATAATGCTGCACCAGATGCAGCTATTCTACAGAAGGACAATGGAATCCAAAACAGGCAAAGAGATACTGTGTGTGTACTATGTGTCAGTAATGTGTTCTACAGATTCAAAAACATCACATAATGTGTGCATGACAGTTATTGTGTATGCTGTACGTAAAGTGTTGAGTTGTTACTATTTTAAATAAGCAGTGATGAATGAAATAAGAACATTACCTGTATAGTAACAATGCCTGTAACAGCAGTTGTGAGCTGTTAGGGCCTTCAGTTATCCTTTACATTGTTAAATATTTTAATAGAATGAAAAAAAAGAGAAAGTCTATTTAGGAAAGAGTATTGCTGAGAAATTATATTTATTACAGTTAACTTACACAGGTTTCTTGATTTGTGTACAAAACAACTGTTTACTTGAAGAATTGTTAACACACTTTAATGTTAGGAAAAGTACATTTCAAATTCATGGGCTTCACTTTTTTATTATTCATTTATTTATTTCTTTGACATTTGATTACTGGGAAGGTCAGCCTGTGTCAGTTCCTATTTTCAGCAGAGGGCTGGCAAGAAAAGCTCCAAAATATTTCAAAAACATTTTAAGAACAATAATTTTACAAGCTTCAAGAATAATGCAAAAGTGTCTACAGTTTAAATAATTTTACCAAATTAGACATAATGTGACAACATTGATTAACTCACTTAAGCCTATAGTGCCTTTTTTTGTGTACTTTAAGTTCAAACCCATTGCTTCTTATGGTGTCCAGTCCATTTTTGTGTCTGGCTTCTTTAACTAAGTGACTTACCAGAAGTATTAGAACGTGCAAGGAGTTAGTAAAAAAGTGACACTAAGTTTGTAGTCTAGGATGTCCTGCAGTAGAGAAATTAATCAATGTTTGTCACTTATTATTCACATATTCATATTTATGTTCAGATTTTCATACTGAAGAGGCCTACATATTATTGAGGGATATGGTGTGATATGCCATGGTGGTAGGCAGGAACATTCAGTGTCATTCACCATTTATATCATGTTATACATGATATATTGCTAATTATTTGTTAGTAATTATGAAAATAAACAATATTTCCATATGTACTTCATACTTCAAAAAACAAACAAAAAAAAAAAAAAGTGATTTGCAAACTGTTGCCTGACATCAGGTGAAACCCTAAATGATTTTGATTAAAAATATCTTTGATATTTGCACTGTAAATTGTACATCATTATACAATTAAGTATATGTTTTCATATATCTTTAAATATCCAAATACACATGCACTCATAGAGAAATTTCTTGTTGTCATGTGAAAACCTATGCCTGGTTAACAAAAATGTGCAAACAATATATGTCTAGGTTGTGCACTTTCCAAGATATGAACAGTTGTTTTGTGAAAGTGTAGCAAAAATATAATCTGGGGTTTGTGTACATTATAATATATTACAGTATTTAAGGAAAGACTATGAATACACTGACTATTATCACTGTAAAGAATATTTCTTACTGATAACATTGCTATTTGTACAGTTTTCTTTATCTTATGATTTTTAAGTTTATTTTTTTAGAAAATACTCTGGAGTACAAGATGTGTACAGGCTGCTAGAGGAGTAACATTCCACACCGCATAGCTGTTAATGAGTAAAAATAGGTACAACTTATATAACAATAATTGTAATATTTAGAAAAATGTTAGCCAGTTTAGAAAAAACTAAGTAAATTAGTATAATATGAACAGGAACTTCAATGGGAAGAAAAAAAGCAGTGTTATGGCATATTTAGATTGTCAGTCAGGGGAGAGTAATTGATTGAAGTTAGAAGTGACTAAAGAAGGGAGAGTAAAGAGGTGTAGGATATGATTAGGTACTTGTTCCTATTTAAGAACATACTTTATTCTGGGGTGTAGCAAGAACAGAGACAGATTTTTACGTAAGAAGTTTTTCAGAATAGGTTTAAAGGACTAGAAGGAGGGTACTAACTTGATGGATAAAGGTAAGGAGTTCCAGACCTTAGCAACATGATATGAGTACAGATCATGCCCAGCAGATTAAACAAGTTTGTGGACAGAGAGACGTTTTTGTTCAATGGGAACATAGTTGTGTAGAATGATATTTACTGCAGGACAAGCAGAAGGATGCAGGATACTTCTACAAGTGGTAGGAAGCTGTGTATATGTTAGTTAATGGGGTAGTTCTAACCAATTTAGGCTTTTTAGTGGTGGACTCAGAAAGGGGTATTTATTGTAAATTTAGCCACTTTATTATAGCTTTGTTCAGGTTTTGCTTTCTGCGATGCCTGAATATTGGTAAGGATGGGAGCACCATAAAGTAGTGATGGGAGGAGGTAGGTAGTGGCAAGTGTAGGTTTCCATGTATTTGGTGAGAAAGTTTTTCACTCTGTAAACATAACTAGTTTTTGGTGATTTTTGTTTATTCAATTTTGTATATGTAGATAGAATTTAAGATTATCTTCTACTATCATCTGTAACAATTTGCTATTAAAAGTGACTTCAGTTGTTGGATTGTTACGAGAAAAGGTTTCAAATGTATTTTTTTCATGAAAGAGGGATTGAGGAAAAAAGAAGCAGTTTATTTTTGGAGTTGAGCATTAGTTGTGAGTTGCAGAGCCATATTTCAGTGGCCGTTAAAGCTTCCTGAGTAATTTTTTTGGAGATATGCCACATTGTTTGATGTGCGTATGAGTGTGAAGTAATTTGCATATTGTACTACGGAGGCCTATTGTGTTGACGTGTGTAGCATGTTGGCAAGAATGTTATAAGTCATTGGTTGTGGCTGGAGAGAGGGTGTAGTACCATTTTATTGAATGATACCTATTGGACAAGTAGCCTTACAACCATAGAAGGATGGGTTGAGACAGACCTAGTGAGGACATTTGAAGTAGAAGTTTGCTGTGACAAACTCTGACGCAGGCTTTAGTCAAGTTTAGAAATAAGGAGGAGGTTAGTTTGCCGTTATCTGTAGCTTTAGTGACACTACCTATAAAGGTTGGAAATACACTATTAGTACTGATGAGAGGGATGGTGGCTGTACCGTGGGAAGGACATATGTTCTTCCTGCAGGAGATAGTTTAGCAATTGATTTTTTTAATATATCTTACCAGCATTTGGAGATGGGGGATAAGACTGCTATAGGTCTAATGATGTCTGTTGAATTTCTTCCTTTGTGTAGAGGGATAATGTGTGATCTTTCCAGAGACAGGATAGATGGGATTCTTGGTTTGACCTATTTAAGAGGACTGAAAAAGAATAGACAGTGCTTTTGGCTGCTATTTTAAGGTACTCGCTTGGAAGGTCATCAGCTGAAGTAGAGCATGGTTTGAGTTTATTTAATAGTTCTTCTTCTTCTTCTTTTGGCTTTTCGTGGTTAGGGGTCGCCACAGCGGATCACCTGTCCGCTCATGATTGGCAGTGGAGTTTTATGGTGTCGAGTTGCCAGCCCAGGACCCAACATTCTACAGAAGGCACTTGAGTTTAAGAGTAGTTTTATATAAGATCCCAGCACCAGTTTGAATGTGAAAGTGGTTGTGGTAATATGTGGCTGTTGGGCAGGTTTGGGATTAGATGCTGGTGAATCCTTGGTTAGGTATGCTATACTAGCTATGAAATAAAGGTTAAATGCTATTTCAGTTTCAAATGGTGAGTTACTGGGAGAGGGGTTAGGGTAGAATTTTTGGCTGGGATGTAAGATTTCTTTAATGGTTGACCAGCATTTTTGGGGGATGTGTCTGCTATTGCTCTGAATATTGTTGTAGTGTAGGTATTTTGTCTTCATTTATTTGCTTTTTAATACAGTTGCAGAGCATTCTGAAGTTTTCAAGATACTCTAGTGTTTTTATATTTTTGCCATATTCCATGCTTTTTCTATATTCTGTGTCAGCATTCTGCTCTTTTTGGGTATCCAAATTGTATTATTTGTTTTAGTCACTTCCTTTTTAAAAGGTGTAAGTTTATTTAGGATATTTAATCAAAGGGGAGGATTTTAGGATGTTCCAGTAAATAGAGCATAAGGTAGTTAAATTTAGAGAGGTTACATATTGTTTTATTAACATGTATTTAAGTGGATGTGTGAGATGTGTGGTTGTTTAGATTGGGAGGTGGTCATTGACGGAATCTAACATCATACTTGTGGTGGTGAATTTTCTAATAAGGAGTCTGATGTCTTGCTATAATGTGTGGAGCTGTTCATTAGTTATTTCAAACCATATAAGTTCATGCTAAATGTAGGAAAGTTAGAGGTTATGTCCACCCAACTGATACTGCCATCACCTAGTAGCAGTTTTCTTGTGGAATTGCTAAGGGATCCGACATTAGATATTGCCCAGTGTAGCTGTATTGTTGCCAGCAGGGATGCAAAGGATAGTAATACATATTTGTTTATATCTGTTTATTTTCAGGAAAGTAATAAGAAGAAGCTCTACTGAAACTAATTTTGGTACTGGTTTGTTGTAAGGAGAAATGTGGTAGCTGCAGGGAAATATTAAAGCAAGATCATCAACGTTTCTCTTTATATGTTCATTATGGACAATCACTATGGATGATATTATATGGGTTTGGAGTTGTTTATGCTGGGTTTAAGCCAAGTTTTAGTTTCAGATAGAATATTAGGCTTCTGTTAGGTAAACCAGGCATGTAGTTCAGTAATTTTATTTCTTATGCTTCTAATATTTATGGTGGCTAAAGTCAGATTCCTGGAGTGGGGTGAGAGATTAACCATTGTGTGGTTAGAGTAGTGTGCAGAAGGGAATTGTTTTGATGTTGGTTGTGATAGGTGGGGCCAGGATTAGGGTGAATGTCTCCTCCTAGGTAGATTTTAGAATATTGGGGTACTACTGAGTCTTATTTTTTGGAAAGTATTTTTCCACTTAATTTTATTTTGATTTGAGTTGAACTGGAGTTACTGTCAGTATTTGTTGTAAAGGTGAGGGGTGTCATTAAATAGATTCGCTGCGATGTGTGGAGAGTTTAGGGAGGAACAGAGTTGGAGAGATGAGAGCTATTGTTGATTCATGGTGAGATGTGAGATGGCTCACTAGGAGGAAACGAATAGAGGAAAGTCGAGGAAGAGCATGATTAATGAGATATGTATTAATGAGATATGTATTAATGAGATATGTATTAATGAGATAATGTATTAATGAGGTATGTATTAATGAGATATATATTCTGTTCATGGCAGGTAGTTGGTGAGTAGAATCAGGAAGGAAATAAGAAGTCGCAGGGCAGTAGGGTATTTAGTGGTGGTGGGGTCTGAAAAGCTTGTAGAAGGTAGCAGGAAGGAAGTATTTTCTATGAAGGAAGGGAGACAGGTTGCCCTGCTACCTTGTTTTATGTTTCTGACAGGTAAGAAATCAAGGGGTTAGAAAGGGTAGAATATGAAGGTGTAGTTAAGACAGGAAGTAATGAGTGTTTGTTTGGGAAACGTAGACGACGAAATGTAGAATAATGGATAAGTAATGCTGGGGAGGGGTCTGATTTTGCATGCATATAGTGCAAAGCAGTATGGGAAGGAAAAAGATTGTTGGGAATGGTGCTAAATGTTAGAAGAAACTTGGGAAATAAATAGAAACAGGAGTGTTTGCATGATAGTAGTAAAGTTGTTTAGGGAGGGTTAGGAAATGTATGTCACAGGTGAAAGGTGTATGTGAAAAGTATAATGGTAGAATAAGTGGGGGTGGTTAGGAATTGGGAGTAAAGTATAGGTTGCTCTCTGTAATAAGTCCATAGGTCAATTATTACAGAGAGCAATAAGTTTATAGCTGGTGCAGTGCAATTAACAAGGAGGCACAAAGTTGAGCAGGTTTTCTGTCATTTACTAAATGCAGATGCCAAGAATCTAGCGAGACAAAAGTAATTGTCATATGCAGTGTAATCTATTGGTCAAGATCAAAGACAGTGGCCAAATTAGTAAGTGGTCCTTAGAATGTAAGGACTACTCCTTTAGGGGGATGTCACAGCCACATTCCAGCATAGGGCAGGCACATATTTGCCTTCTTAAAGTTAATACACAGTAAGGCTCTTCTTGTTAAACTTGTTTACATTGCTTATTGACAAAATTCTCTGTGAAAACTTTCACAGAGGTGTGTCTTGTGGCAGAGCTCCTGCAGTTTCAGGGTCAGGGATGGATGTAGTGACCACAGGCTCTGAAAGGAAGAAAAGCGAAAAACTCTGCTCAAGTGAAATATTATATGGAGACAATAAAGTTAATACTTATTCCTACATCTCATGAAATAAGTATTAACTTTATTTATTTTGATGGAGGAAGGAGTACAGTGAGTCAGAGTAAGAGAATATGCGCTATTGTAAGAGTAGAGAGAAGGTAAGAAAGTTTATGAATGTATAGTCAAAATCGGTTTAGCAGGAGGCACACTGATAGAGTGGCTCCCTATCGAAGGCTGATAAAAAGGCCAAAGACCAAAACTCCAGGCGAAGAGCGAATCTCACAAATTGCTCTTCTCCTTTAAACTTCTTTTTTTGCAGGGGGCAAGCTCACTACACTCCCTGTGTGGGGGAAGCAAGCCTTCCACCCTCCCAAATTTATATATACCAACTCTAAGACTGCCATACCTCAGAAAAAAAGGGAAAATTCTGGGAAAGGGCCATCTTGGGCTTGATACAATTCAGTCTCCATGTTTCTTGATTCAGTCTAGCGGGTCCTGACATTTCAAATGGTTACTTGACAGAGACCCACAATACTACAGTGTATGGAGCTGTATAAATTATCAGAACATAGCACCACACTGATAAGCACAATATAAAACCATCATTTAGTAAATATTCATTTAATTAACCAGGACATCAAAAGAATGTTGTGTATATCAAAACATCAGCAACTGAAATTACATTATTGCTTGTTAATGAGCACAGGCTCAACATACATAAAGGTAATCCAGCTAAAATAAAATTGATACAAAACAATATTATTAGTAACTATTTGTTTTCTGCAACTGTGGTGGTAAAGAAAAAAGCAAAGGTTCCTGTCTAAACATTCCTTAATATGAATCAATATGAATAAGTAATAAGAAGTAAGGCAGGGAGGAGTTACCCATAGTATACAGAACAATGTGCACATAATGAGGAAGGGAAGGGAGCACATTTGTTATATCATGTTAACTACGTAAGTTAACATTGTTTTGACATTATTTTTCTTATGTTCAAAGTAGCAGGTTAGCCTGCACTCTGTAAAGAGATCTATTTTGTATATTTGTGTAATGGGATTTATTATTTATTTATTGGGCTATCTTTCTGGCCTTTCCCCATGTAACCTCTTGTAAAAACGGAAGATCTTATTGCTTTTTTTGTAAGAAGCATATCCTGATTTCGGAATCCTTCCTGCCATGAAATGTAGTCATGCGCCACAGTTTATCAGTAGCAAACAGCTGTTTGAGTTGTGGAATGGAGTTTCTGAAGTGAATTGCAAATTCTGACATGCACAGTGTGCTATGCAGTATAAAGATGGCACGGCATACTTACAGCAAATGTTGAATCTTTTCGTTTACACTTACAAGTTAAACAATTTCACTGACATTAGTAGTAGTTTAGAGATACTGCAGCGCCCATATAGTA